>NW_026860514.1:0-237951 GCF_026571515.1 Ruditapes philippinarum | reverse complement strand
TAATTGAAAAAATCAGAATAAGATGAAAAATAAATTTTGGAATTTTTGGGGAAAAATCCTTGGCAATACAAAAGGAATTTTTTTCATTTGTTAAAAAATTAAAGTCATTTACTCTTTCAAAAAATTACCCAATTTTCATTTTAATTTTTTATTTTAAGCAAAAATTCCTTTAAGAAAGGGGACAAAAGGACTGACTTTTATAGAGGTTAAATTCCCATTAAAATCTAATTTTTTACCTAATTAACTTTACAAAAAAACTTCTACTTTATTACAGTAATTATTCACGCTTGACAAATTTAAGTAAATTTTTAGTACATAAAAAATAAATGAAAAATATTTTTTTACTATTTATAACAGTACTGCTGTTAATGAATAAAAAAAGGCCTATTCTTTTCAAAATCAGCATTTTGATAAACAGTTCTTAACAGAATTGCTTAAAATGAATTCTTCAAAAGTAAGGATTTGAAAAAACCGTAACGATTCCAGATACTTTATTTATGTACTATGGTTTAATTTACAGTAAAAGGGGCAGGGTTGGAGAAATGGTTCTATTTCTTTACATATTTCAGTTTTTTGTTGTTTTTTTATTTTACTGTTTTGTAAAAGAACTTAAGGGGGGGGGGGGGGGGGGGGTTGGAGCGCTGAGAAATTATTTGTATATATATTTCACACTAATAATTGAAATAATAGGGAACAAAAAACAAGACAGACAAAATAGGCTTACCTCTTCATGTATATCTGGTGCATTGGTGGAACAGAATTTAGCACTCATTTTTGCAGTTCTAGAAAATTTTGGCGTTATGATTCTGCCAACGATATTTGATGACAATCTGACAATGTTTAATGAATTTCTGACAATGTTTGATGAAACTCTGACAAAAATTCTACTCGCCAGTGTGGATATTAAATGTCAACTTTTTTCCAGCTCTTCTAGCATAAAACTTTCAATTTCCATTCGCCAAGTGTCAAGGCCACTTTAAGCCAAAATGTCACTAAATTTAAGCAAATTTTGCAAGTTCAAGGTCACATGAAGTGAAACTTTGTTAATTAAGTTATTATGCGGCACATAATTCATTTCTAGGGCAGTATATTTTACCCAACAGGTCTGTATCATTGTTCAACATTAATATACATTGTCAACACACAAAAACAGTTTGACCTACATACAAAAGACCCTTGTCTAAAAATATACTTTGTGTAAATTTCCATGAAAATCAGTCGAAACAAAAATGAAACTCTAAATACGACAGATTTCCAGACTCGTTTGCAATAAAAAAGTTCTTTCACGGCAATATTACAATATATTGCGAAAATCATCGAAAAAATCACTGTGCATCACTTTTTTTTGCTTCCGAGTTGATAGGAAAACATTCAATTATGAAAAAAACACCACCACTGACTGTGCTATCTATCATTCATACAGGTAAAATACTGTAGTAGTATTACCTGGAAGAAATCGTGACCTTGACCTTCTAGTATCATTACCTAGTTACGATGGAACTTCACCCTTCTAGCTTATTTATAGGTTATAATTTTCTCTATAAAGTGTGCAGCATTCCCTTCCTGATATTCTGTAAGTTACTAAGTACTGTAATTGTCGGAATACTTATAATAGAATACAAGTTCAATTTTACAAATAAATGATCGAAAATTACTGTTTTTCTATTTATGGAAAATGACAGTTTTTGACAACTTTGAATTAAAATATCGTCACCTTAATATATAATTTAATTGGAGTTAACAAATTACTGCACTAAGGTGAAAGAGATAAAGTACCTATTTTATAGCTTTTTAACAGTGGCACCTCTAATACAGCGAGGGCGAGCAGTTTTCAAATTTAACACGGGAAAATAGTAATTAAACATTACATTTTAAAATTTGTTTTTCCCAAATCATCTACATTTTTTGCACACTTTTATTTTTAGAAATCTTTCATGATTATAACATCCGTCAAAATCCATTTGTTATGTTATTTAGTACCAAAAGTCACATTACACTACTATAGTTATATTACCATATAATCATAATCGTTATAAATTGATTTGAGATCTATCACAGAACATACAAGTGTGAAGGTCATTCAACCCTAAAACTTAATTTCCAGCATGTTTAATCAGCACAATCTATTATTCTTACAGTTAAAAGCTTACTGTTAATCCAAGAGCAAGAGACTAAAATAAAAATGTGAAAATAAAGTATATTGCCCGCTGGTTCATCTACTGTCTACAAGTTTCTGTCATTTATTACAATAATCGCTAATTACAAACTGGGTCAATAAAAGTTTTAATATCAATTAGCTGAGCACTATCTCCACTGGAAACCATTTTTAGAGACTGAACCATCCTCAAAATGGTTGACACAAAGGGACATAAGACTGAACGACACTCAAAATGGTTGACACGAGGGACATAAGACTGAATGACACTGAAAATGGTTGACACGAGGGACATAAGACTGAACGACACTCAAAATGGTTGAAAGGAAGGGACATAAGACTGAACGACACTCAAAATGGTTGACACGAGGGACATAAGACTGAACGACACTAGAAATGGTTGACATAATGGACATAAGATTGAACGACACTCAAAATGGTTGACAGGAGGGACATAGAACTGAACGACACTCAAAATGGTTGACACGAGGGACATAAGACTGAACAACACTCAAAATGGTTGATACGAGGGACATAAGACTGAACGACACTCAAAATGGTTGACAGGAAGGGACTTAAGAATGAATGATCCTCAATATGGTTGACAGGAAGGGATATAACACTGAATGATCTTCAAAATGGTTGACAGGAAGGGACATAAGACTGAATGACCCTCAAAATGGTTGACAGGAAATGACATAAGACTGAACCATCCTCTAAATGGTTGACAGGAAGGGACATAACACTGAATGATCCTCAGAACGGTTGACTAAATGGGACATAACACTGAATGATCCTCAAAATGGTTGACAGGAAGGGACATAAGACTGAATTACCCTCAATATGGTTGACAGGAAGGGACATAAGACTGATTGAGCCTAAAAACAGTTGACTAGATGGGACATAACACTGAATGATCCTCAAAATGGTTGATAGGAAGGGACATAAGACTGAATGATCCTCAAAATGGTTGGCAGGAAGAGATATAAGACTAATTGACCCTCAATATGGTTGACAGGAAGGGACATAAGACTGAATGATCCTCAAAATGGTTGACAGGATGAAACATAAGACTGTATGACCCTAAAAACGGTTGACTAGATGGGACATAACACTGATTGAGCCTAAAAATGGTTGACAGGAAGGAACATAACACTGAATGATTCTCAAAATGGTTGACAAGATGGGACATAATACTGAATGATCCTCAAAATGGTTGACAGGAAGGGACATAAGACTGAATGATCCTCAAACTGGTTGACAGGATGGGACATAACACTGAATGATCCTCAAAATGGTTGACAGGAAGGGACATAACACTGAATGATCCTCAAAATGGTTGACAGGATGAAACATAAGACTGTATGATCCTCAAAACGGTTGACAAGATGGGACATAATACTGAATGATCCTCAAAATGGTTGACAGGATGGGACATAAGACTGAATGACCCTCAAAATAGTTGACAGGAAGGGACATAAGACTGCACGACCCTCAAAATGGTTGACACGAGGGACATAAGACTGACTGATTCTCAAAATGGTTGACAGGGGGGACATAAGACTGAATGATCCTCAAAATGGTTGACAGGAAGGGACATAAGACTGAATGACCCTCAAAATGGTTGACAGGAAGGGACATAAGACTGAATGACCCTCAAAATGGTTGAGAGGAAAGGAAATAAGACTGAATGATCTTCAAAATGGTTGACATGGGGGACAATAAGACTTGAATGACCCTTAAAATGGTTGACAGGAAGGGACATAAGACTGAATGATCCATAAAATGGTTGACAGGATGGGACATAACACTGAATGATCCTCAAAATGGTTGACAGGAAGGGACATAAGACTGAATGACCCTCAAAATGGTTGACAGGAAGGGACATAAGACTGAATGACCCTCAAAATGGTTGAGAGGAAAGGAAATAAGACTGAATGATCTTCAAAATGGTTGACAGGGGGGACAATAAGACTTGAATGACCCTAAAAATGGTTGACAGGAAGGGACATAAGACTGAATGATCCATAAAATGGTTACAGGAAAGGACACAAGACTGAATGATCCTCAATATGATTGACAGGAAGGGACATAAGACTGAATGACCCTCAATATGATTGACAGGAAGGGACACAAGACTGAATGATCCTCAATATGATTGACAGGAAGGGACATAAGACTGAATGATCCTAAAAAAGTTGACAAGGAGGGTCATAAGACTGACTGATCCTCAAAATGGTTGACAGGGAGAGACATAAGACAAACTGATCCCCAAAATGGTTGAAAGGAAGGGACATAAGACACTCTGATCCTCAAAATGGTTGACAGGGATGGACATAACACTAAATCTCATTGAATGATACCCAAATTGGTGGAACTATTAATACTATAATATAAATTACTTTGCTGTTAATGCATTGCAAGTTGACAATGAAAGAATATTCAAGTTTCCTATAACAAAAAGGCCTGTTGCCCTGTAATGAATATATTTAAGTTTCACCTTAATGAATATATGCATGTTCCGCTAGATGAATATACAAGTTGTATCTTCAACTTGCCCTTACCTATAATGAATATACAAGAAGCTTCTGTATGAATATGTTAGCTGCCACTTAATGCATATGCCAAGTTGCCCCTTAATAAATATGCAAGTTACCACTTAATGAAGTTGCTTCTGTCTGAATATTTTATAAGTCTTAATGAATATTCTTAATTGTCATTTAATGCAAGTAGCCCCTTAATGAATACATGTAATTGTTAGTTGCTTCTGAATAAATATTTAAGTTGTCTTTTACAGAATATGCCAAGTAACCCATTAATAAATATGCAAGAAGTCCATGCATGATTATGTAATAAAATATCTTCCATATAACATAACAAGGTATCAATAATGTAATATTCTGAAAACAAATAATAATCATTAATATTGTATTACATAGACTCTTAATCAGTACTTATATTTTACATCATATATAAAGTCATGATTGAAAATAAATCAAATCACAGACACACACATTTTTTTTCAATATTCTTAAATATCAAGTTACTATTCATACCAACACCAACAATCAATGCATTTGTATTTTAATAGAAACATCAAATTTCCCCCACACCATCAATTATCCAAGAAAGTTTAGCCATATACCGGTACATGTAATATCAGTATGAAATAAGATTTACCAGTTTTATATAATACTAAGTATAAAATTTTAATACTAGGTATCAAATTTTTAATACTAAGTATCAAAATACATTGATCAATAAAAGATATAAAACTCAGAAAATTAAAAAAAAATCCATAAATTATTAAAACATCTACACAATATCATATTGATTAGATACATAAAGAAAATCATTACATGTTAATAGAAATTATTAAAATTATTTAAAAATCAAAAGCCTGATTATACATAATACTGACAATGCGATCTACAAAAGAATTACTAAAATATTTCTAGTATTAATGCACCTTTAGAGAATTCCAAGTATGAAAATAACAGATTTTATTTTGGGAGAGCCTGGGGTGAGGTTTAAGTTATCACCATAGTAAAGGTGACAACTGTCAACCTGACCACCCATACAAGTGGAGGAAAACCCGAGCTGCTGTCCCTCTACAGACTGAGCTGGCACTGATTCCAGGCTAGAGCATGCACGTAATATGACGTGCACCAGCTTTACATTAAGTTCAAGCTAAATAATTTCTTCACATGTCTTCACATGAAAGAGAAAGAAGTTTTTAGCATTATTTAAGTAAAACCACAAAGGTAAATGGCCAGTCATTAGAAGTGTGCTACTCTAACCGCTTTACCATTAAGGCCCCTGGGGTGGGCCACAAAGGCCCCATCCCCTGGACAGGAGACACAAATAACAAATTGATCTTCGAAACATAATGAAGCATCGAAAATAGTTGTCAAAAATTCTTCATCATTACTGAAATTTTATTTTACAGAAATGTTGGTACAATTCAATGTTTCTCATGATATTTTTTATCCAAGTTAGAATTTGTGTAAAGATGTGCTTAAAAGAGTCAAGATCATGGTAATCAAGCAAAGTGAATGGAGAGCAGAAATACTGATTAATGTCAAGACTTATTAAGAAGAAACAAAGCAGAAAAAGGGTACAGTCACAAGATCTGTGATATATCAAAGACAGAACCTAGTACTTTAATTTCATATACATTTTTTATTAATATGATTTTCTTATTCATTAATGATTACATGTATTGCATAATCACATATTATTTTGAATTGTTTATACTGTATATCATTACATTGTTTATGTATTTTTATAAAGATGTATTGGTTTTTACAGAATTCATCTTTAGTCCGATTGTGTAGGAAGCTATAACCTTATAGATACACTTTCGAATCCGTTCCTGGAAGCAACCAGTACTGAAGAATGAGTGTTAAAAGTTTCTTGCTCAATGAAACAACTTGCCCCTGTACTGTGCAGTACTGTTTATTGCATATATTCCATAGTCTTGTCTTGCAATGCACTGTACAGTGCTGAAATGTCTTGTGTTTATTGCCTTGCCTTGCTTTAATTGCCTTGACCTGTGCTGTGCTGAAATGTCTTGAGTTTATTGTAATTGCACTGCCTTGCTTTGCACTGTGCTGTGCTGAAATATCTTGTATTTATTGTATTGTCTTGCTTTGTCTTGCATTGTGCTGTGCTGAAATATCTTGTATTTATTGTATTGTCTTGCTTTGTCTTGCACTGAGCTGTGCTGAAATATCTTGTATTTATTGTATTGTCTTGCTTTGTCTTGCACTGAGCTGTGCTGAAATATCTTGTATTTATTGTATTGTCTTGCTTTGTCTTGCACTGTGCTGTGCTGAAATATCTTGTTTTTATTGTATTGTCTTGCTTTGTCTTGCACTGAGCTGCCCTGAAATATCTTGTATTTATTGTATTGTCTTGCTTTGTCTTGCACTGAGCTGCCCTGAAATATCTTGTATTTATTGTATTGTCTTGCTTTGTCTTGCCTAATATAAACAGATTTACTGTTCTGAACATTGATGCCCTTCATGATCAGTCACTGTGAAGTAAATTCTGTACATTACTGATGTGTAATATATAAAAATATTGTCTAATGTACAGTACATTAAAATGAGTCAGTACAGAGAAGAGTCCAGGTAACCCAGCCAAATTCTACTACCCTTAATATACCTTTCTTAAATTGTAAATAATATTGAAAATTTATGCTTTATCAAATATATTTACATCAGATTTTTCAGATTTAATATTAAAACATGCCTTTTTAAGTTTAACCCATTATCATTTTTTTTTGGTAAATTTTTCACCATTGACATTAAAAGAACATGCCTCCAAAGTTCTTACTTTACTAAAACTACTAAATGGACCTTGAAATCTGAAGGTTACAAAATGGCCTTTTAACAATTAAATAAAACATGCTGACACTGCCTGATATATAGTACATACAATAAGTAGGCCTTACTGTGTCATTGGCACGTAACCAATTTGCTGCATTCATTCTGTCATTCCATACAGACTCAATACAAAACAGTTTGTTTTACTGTATGCTACTGTTATCCTATATTTTTACAAAATAAATCATTACATAATTTATGCCGCCTCATGAGTTAAGACTGTACTACTTCATATCTTAAAATTGAATAAAAAGACATGTTTAGTGTGAATCAACCAGGCAAGTAGATTGACAGAAAAATAGGAGGCAAGAAAATTAAAAGTAAGAGAAAAAAAACGACCAGAGTTCATACATCTGGAAAATGCAGTATAACTATATACAAGACAGGTGAAGGAAAAGTAAAAGTAATGCATAAATGAGCCGTGTCATGACAAAACCAACATAATGGGTTTGCAACCAGCATGGATCCAGACCAGCCTGCGCATCCACGCAGTCTGATCAGGATCCATGCTGTTCGTTTACAAACTCTATAACCAGTATAGAAACCGATAGCGAACAGCATGGATCCTGATCAGACTGAGCGGATGCGCAGGCTGTTCTCGATCCATGCTGGTCGCAAACCCATTATGTTGGTTTTGTCATGACACGGCTCAAATATTATCCTATTAATTGCATGACTGTGCTTCTACTATGATAGTATCAGTATACATTGTATATGGCTCTTAAATTTCTGTTCAATCTACTTTAAATCCATTAGTATGCTAGCAAATTGATGATCTTATGTTTGTTTGTTTGTTTCATTTTACGCCTTTTTCCAACAGTATTTCAGTCATATAGGCGGGTAGTTTCCTAACCATCGTTCCTGGAGAGTTACACCAGTACAAGACTACCTTCCTCCGCGCTAAGCTATGATCTTATGTAATGAGACCTTGAAATTAAGGATTCTATATATATCAATGCTCCAAATGCACAGGGACATGTAAAAGAAACCAAGCTCACCTTTGGGGTGGGTGAGGGGGATTTCTGTTTCCATGCATGAAACCTCCAAAACAATAATATAACTTTTCAGGGATAGGATAGTGGCAGGGGGGTGTCGCTCATATGGTTAACTGAAATGCGACAAAATTTACACCAAAAGAAGACACCATATGCTTATAGTGGTAAAAATGACTTGATTATCAATCACAATATTTCTGATATCAAAACCCCTAATAATGACAATGAACAGTCCCAAATTCAAAGCAAGGTTAAGTCCATTATAAAAATTTAGCATGGCCAAGATTGAAATATAAACTAATTCATAATCAAACAGGGTGAGCACTTCTTCATTACAGTTAACACAGTCTTCCACTATGGTGCAATACTGCATCACGCAAATACGAACATTTTTTTAAGTATACATATATAGCAATGTGTTTTCAAACAGTACAAAGAGTAATTAGTAAGCGAAAAGTTATTTCACATCTAATAGTACCGATATTTGACGGCTAGCTCCACCGTGTGATGTCACGGAACTCTGTAAAAATAAAACTGTTCTTGTTACACCAAAGACTGCACAGCTTAAAGAATCATAATGACACATTGAAAATTTCACAGTACACTATACATAATTTCTCTAAACATGTTATAGTATTCTATTGAATATATCCATCCTGAAATGCAGCAACTCTAATAATAACTCTGACTAAATAATAATATTTCTTCCTTACTTGGCATTAAAAATTTATTACCTCCCTTTATACTATCAAAACTCTTTGTCAGTCAATGGAATAACATTTTTTTTCAAAAAGTAGTTTAATTAACATTTGAAACTGTGTTACTGAGATCTCCGAGATTATACCCGAGTACCAAAATTATCTTAGATTGTATGATTGTCTACTCAACAGCGTAAACTCTCATTAACTACCAATAAAAGGGAGGTAATAATAGACATCCTGCTGACCAATTAATATATGATATTGTGAATATATACGGTAATATTTTGTAATAATCTCCCTTTGTATGTGGTATATGATACCGTAATGTACACAAAATTTAAAACCATAACAAAGTATCAAAAGTTTAGTAATCTGACAACCCAAGGAAACATCAGTTTTACCCAGATTATACTTAAAACATTTGAATTAACCCAAATTTATATAGCTATATAGTTAATAGCCTAATACTTTTCAAAAACTTTAGTTGCATAGTTACTAGAGAAATTTATGAAAAGATTTCATATACATACACCTTGTCCTTCATTTTTAAAACATTTTATAAAACCAAAGTTAAAACACAAGTAATGTAAGCATTTACATGTATTTCTTTTTTTAAATTGATCGAAATAACAAACAAAACTTTTTTAACTGTAACAAACTTGACAAATTAAAATAGTGTAAAGAAAAATTAAATTTCTAAACTCAAGGTACTCAACTGGTTTACCTTTTTTTTCGGCTGTAAAAACAAAACATTTTAGAAAGTACTTTTTGAGGATATATTACTTTTAAAGGTGGGCGCATATTGAAACAAAAACTGTACAGCTAAAAAAAATCTCAGATTTCAATATTGACTTTTCATGGAGTTACTTTCCTTGAATTCACCTTGTTATAAAAGGGGAACAAATATTAAATTTCACTATTTATCATCTATACAGTACATTGTATTATTATCTAATAATACTAACTTTGGCCTTGTGAAACTAGATATTGTTTTCCTTTTCTTGTTTGTTTATGTACAGGTATTTGTGCATCTAGGTAAAACTTACACAAAATAAAATATCAAGGGTGTAAATAAACAGCCGTTGAAACTTACTGAAAACAATTAAACCTTGAAAATAAGTAATTTGTAATCATATGCTATTAAAATACAGTTGCCATTTGTTAATTAATATATACAATCTCATTGTACAGAAGCAACAAAGATAAGAGTGAATGTCATTTTCAAATATTTTTTTTAGTTTTTTAGTTTACTTTATTTTCATTTGTGAATTTAAAATAATCATGTTGTTATAGAAAAGGCAATCACAGGTCACGAGGGTTGCCTGTTGATAGCCAATAAAGCTGTTGTATTTAGGGGTGATAAGACAGTTAGTTCATTACATATGTCGCAGCTACTTTATACTATGGATATTGCAGCTACTGTGTACATAGCAGGGAATACAAAAATCATTAACAGTCCAAAATGTTGTTGTTTTTTATTCAAGGGCTATAACTTAGCCAAAAATCATTCCTATATAGTTTGGATAAAATTACACCAGTAGTCCGAACAAGTTTTGTGACAGAAGGACAGGCAGACCTTCTAACGAAAAAGTTACACTTATGTGGCTTCTTCATTGTTTTCTCTATTGTTCTTTATAGCAACATAAAGGAAATTAGGCTCATAAAAGTTTTGAGAAAATACAGTAACATACTGATCCTGAAGCCACCTAAGTATCCAAATGTAAGCTAGGACAGACATATGATGGAAAAGGCAACAGAAAAAATTATTTACTGGCTATCTAACAGCCACTATAGGGGATAAGCCAACTGAAAACTTAATGTACGTATATGGGTAATCAATAAAATAAATATATACAAATACTTCTAATATACATTGTACATGTCTATATAATTGCATAATCTTACCATAGAAGAACCCTTAGAGGTCAGGGAACCTCCAGAACTGGATGACTGTGCTAACATCTGTGCCATCTGAAAATAAAAGAAACAAACAGGTCATATTAAATATATGTTGCAGTGCTATATAATTATTATTATGTCACTACAGTACTTCTTAAAGGGACTTCACTGAGGTTTTTTAACATGACATTACTGAAAATATTTCTTCCGAGACAAATGTTCCATTGTCTTGCTAGTTCAATAAATTGTGTGAAAATTTAAATTTCAGATCATTTGCTCACTCCATTTTTCTAGAAAAATTATTATCATTGTGAAGAATGACAAAAATATTAAAACACGTTGCATTGCTTTTCACTCAAATCTGGCTAAGAATTGCCCAAAAACACAAATTTCATATCATTTCTGAGTATATTTCTTTATTATCTTTTGCATATCTTTCTGTTTCAACTGACACCATTGATCTATGTTAGAAAGTCAAATTTTATGTTTTTAGGCTTTTGGCCCTTGGTGGTGTTCCTTTAATTTTCATGAAATTAGTCAGTACTGGTAGATTAACCATCAAGGTCGACACTTCGGATACTTGAGTGCTATTTCTGACTTCACTTGGTATGTCTTCTGTCCTTAAAGTTTGGAAAATTCAAAATTCTCAATGTCATTTGCAATTTGAGGTCACACAGATGTCCTTTGACCATGAACTTTGCAATAAATTTGAGCTTTCTAAAAGTTAAAAGATTTTTAATTGCCTATAATGCAAATATCATATACCCTGCACTCTCTAGACATTGAGATATAATAATTTTATGTATTTACAAGTACAGTGCAGTGGCCTTGACATTTGACCCCATAGCATTTGACCTCATGACTTTATAAAGCAAGGTTTTATAAACTGTATATATGAAATAGTTCTTTGCTTGTGTTCATCATTAATTATTAAATTGTTTTATTAATCTATACATGTACATGCATCATAAAATGTACATACAATGTATGGTGGCAGTGTCAGCAATATGGTTGAAGTGTCTGACTAGAATTTAGGGTTTATTGGCAGCATGGGTTCAAACCCTATCAGTGGAAAGCCATTGTTTCTGTCAGCAAGAAAGTGGATTACCTTATGATTGAATACAACATGTACATTTATAATCAAACTAAAAGAATTATATATATTAAAACAAAACATGTACATGATGAGAGTAATCAGCTATAGATGATTTTTAAATGAAAGTAAATTCTTTAATATTTTTAACTAAAAATGTATATATAGACAAAACAAGATTATAGATTGAGAAAACTGCACAGTGGTCTAGATTTGCACTTTCGGATAGCTCGGTGAAATTCATTGTATAAAATATGTAACTGAAAGTTACACCACATCAACTGAAAAATTGTTACAGCAAATCAATTTCAAAAAGGTCATAAAAATGTGCAGTTTTTAAATAACAGTCTGTTATTTTTGAGGGAGCCCAAACAAAGACACAATATATTTTAAACAAAATAACAGTATTTTAATAGGCGGAGATGGGAGATCTTCTTCTGCAGAGTTATCTTGTCGATGGGTAGCAATCTCCCATTTGGCACTCCATATTTGTTGTGTTGTCGCCTCAAAATGCAAAAGACAAAGACTTGATAATTGGGCAATTTAACATGTATTTGTGTCCTCGTGTCTTTGGGCGTAGAACGATAAATTTGCCAATTATCATGTGTTCGCCTTTCACATTTTGAGGAGAAGGCACGCCATAAAAAATATAGGGTCCGGCACTGATATAAAGATTTCTACCTGCTGAATTTGCTTGATCAAGTTTTTTGCTGGATTTTCATTTAAAATCTTGGAAGTCCTTTTAGAAAGGTTCAAATCATTTTCAAATTTGGAATTTAATATAATTAATATCTAATCTACATATATAACATCATTTGCATATAATGATATATACATTCATTTCATGCTAATACTATCACCTATTTATCATATATTCAAAATAAAGCAGAATACATGTATAATAATTATATATATATTAAATATTTATATTTGTATATACAAGCCCTGTCAGCTGCCTGGAAAAGTATTTGTTATATACTTTTCCAGGTACAGATAACGAGGAATATGCAAAATCCTCGGAGGATCTATAGCTAACAGGGATTTTTTCCCTTCTATAGCAGGGGCCTCTTCCCCTCCTTAAACTTAAAATTAAGTTTCCATGAAGTTTTCCTTCCCCTTTTGTATATATAAATTTACAATTTTATTTTTATTCCACACATATGAAAGTAATGTGCCTGTTCCCCTATTTGTAAAAATAAGATTTGCCTAGCACCTAAACTTCATTAGAAACATAAACAGGACAGGTTCTGTCATTTTTATTTTTTGTTATGCATTAAGAAAAAATTTATTAAACAAAGAAAAAGGAAAGACATTTTAATCTAATGAATCAGAGTAGCATAAAGGTGATAATACAACATGCGATTCAACACATACAGGTACAGAATTCATTACAGAATAAACTTAAATGACGTTTAAGTTGTCATGTATTTAGTTCATCTTTAAAACAAAGATATCAGTCACTCAAGTAGATAGATAAAAAGTAGTTCACTACTATATAGTTTAGATAAATTAATAGATAAATTTAAACTATTTCAGATATTCAAGGACAGGCCCTTATTCAGATTAAATACTACAGGTTGGTCTTTGTTGACAAACAGTGATAACCGAATATTTAATTATCTCTTAAAGTTTATGCTTAATAACTGATAATTGCAGGTGAATACTCAGCTACCAGTATGCTAAAATAGCCCACATGTACATGTATACCAGAAAGCCAGGCATTTCGGCACATCCATATATATACCAGAAAAATTAGTCAGCCCACACATCTGTGTATAAAAGAAAACTTAAGCCAGCCCACTGACATCCATGTATACAAGAAAGCCTAAGCCAGCCAACACATCCATGTATACCAGCAAGCCAGGTCAGCCCACACATCCATGTATACCAGAAAGCCGGGACAGCCCACACATCCATGTATATCAGAAAGCTGGGCAATCCAACACATCCATGTATACTAGAAAGGCAGGCAAGCCCACACATCCATGTATACTAGAAAGCTGGCAAGCCCACACATCCATGTATACTAGAAAGGCAGGCAAGCCCACACTTCCATGTATACCAGAAAGCTGGCAAGCCCACACATCCATGTATACCAGAAAGCTGGCAAGCCCACACATCCATGTATACCAGAAAGCTGGCAAGCCCACACATCCATGTATACCAGAAAGCTGGCAAGCCCACACATCCATGTATACAAGAAAGCTGGCAATCCAACACATCCATGTTTACCAGAAAGGCAGGCAAGCCCACACATCCATGTATACTAGAAAGGCAGGCAAGCCCACACATCCATGTATACTAGAAAGCCAGGCAAGCCCACACATCAATGTATACTAGAAAGGCAGGCAAGCCCACACTTCCATGTATACTAGAAAGACAGGCAAGCCCACACATCCATGTATACCAGAAAGCCAGACAATCCAACACATCCATGTATACCAGAAAGCCAGGCAAGCAAACACATTCATGCATACCAGCAAGCTGGGCCAGCACACAGCCAAATAAAGGCTGTTTCCCCTAGCCCTTAAATCCCCTAAATTGCAAATATTTTCCCCTAAAAAACCTTGTGCTCTTCCTTACAAGAATGAGGACTTAACAGCATCTGCTAGAAGACAGAAAGCTGTCCTTATAGCCTCTGCTATGTACCATTCATGTTAAATTGCATTGACAATGAAAATTTTACAAAATGTGTGGGTAAATTTCATTTTTAGTTGTTGAGATTTAATTTCAGGTTTTCCCCCTTTTTTGATTTATCACGCTATATTTCCCCTTCAGAAAGCCACAGGTTGTTTTGAAAATTGGGGAGAAAATCACAGATAAAGGCAAACTTGACCACTCTAGAAATTAGCATGTGCTACAGTGGGTTAAAAAAGACACACCACACTTGAGTGCTGGATTGAGTGTTAGTTCAAATGTACCTTAAACTCTCTGAACATGTCATAAATATTCTAAGAGAAATTCTGCAGCCTGCCAATATTTGGAGCTAAAAAATTGTTAAATATATACGAGCCGCGTCACAACAAAACCAACATAATGGGTTTGCGACCAGCATGGATCCAGACCAGCCTTAGGATACTGTTGTACCATTGAAGTGTTTGTAAAAAAACTGATAATTTCTTTGTAAAGTCTATTGTCTCTTTGAATTCCCATATAAAAATTTATTGTTTTCACACCTGTTTTAACACCTGTATACAGTATACTGTACAATTGACACTTTTAAAAATTTCTGTTGCAGAGAGTTCATTATGAAACCTACACCAAGAAGACTGAGGACCATCCCTGCATCATTGGCCCCTGTAGAGCGTTTGTTTAGTGTTGCGGGTAAAATTTTCCGTCCTGATAGATGCAGTCTGACTGATAGACGGTTTCATGAACTTATGATGCTAAAGTGCAATGCTAAAATATGATAAAGTGATGTGACAGTAACTAAAAGTGTGTTAAAATGATGACTGTTGATGAGCTGGAAATCCTTTGTGTATATAATGTATATAATGTATATATTAGATAGCATTAAGAAACTTTTGTTTATAGTTATACATGGAATGTAATCAATTATCAATCAATTACTTTCTCAAAGTAATTGTAATTTAATTGATTACAGAGGCAAGTCTGAGTAATCAATTGTAATCAATTACAATAAAATCTGAAAGTAATTGTAATTAAATCAATTACTGATCAATGTAATCATCCCCAGGTCTGCCAGCCTACGCAGACTGCGTAGATGCGCAGGCTGGTCTGGATCCATGCTGGTGGCAAACCCATTGTTGGTTTTGTCGTGACGCGGCTCATATGTTTGGTATTATATTGAAAATGGTACATAGTTTTTAATGAAAAAAATTGGATACACAAATAAAAACAAATTCTCATTCAGTTTAAATACTAATTTTCTTCATTTTTTAACATTTATAAATTTTAATCATAATACCATGCTGTTTTGTTTCTTCCGCAGTAGTTTAAACAAGAACTATCACTAAATGTGATTAATACCCCCACA
Source organism: Ruditapes philippinarum (assembly GCF_026571515.1). NCBI lineage: Eukaryota > Metazoa > Mollusca > Bivalvia > Venerida > Veneridae > Ruditapes > Ruditapes philippinarum. The sequence goes on along the minus strand of NW_026860514.1, from coordinate 221,721 downwards.
AGTCTGCTTCGGAAATGAGGATGTTACTAGTAACAGAATACCTTGTAAAAGAATTGAAACATAGAGTTATGGTTGTGGGCAATTAAAGATAATTGTGGTTCATGTATGTTGCATTTCCTTTCAATGTGGTTGGCCATTGATGAAGTTTAATTGAATTACTCTGTAATAAGTCCAGAAAGACAAAGAAAAAGAACAAAGGGCAATAACTCTATAAATACTGAAGATAGAGTTATAGTTCTTGTGCACTGCACTTCCTCTTATTGTGCTTGACCATTGTATGAAGTTGTTTTGGATTCCAACCAGTACGTTTTAAGTTATGCTCCTGACAAGGAAAAGTATCAAAGGGCAGTAACTCTGTATTTTGTCAAAATGGAGTTATGGCTCTTGTGCACTGCACTTCCTTTTAATGTCCTTGACAACTGTATGAAGTTGTACTGAATTCCAAACAGTAGTTTTCAAGTTATGCTCTGGACAAGGAAAAGTAACAAAGGGCAATAACTCTGTAATTAGTCAAGATGAAGTTATGGTTCTTGTGCACTGCACTTCCCCTTATTGTGCTTGACCTTTGAATGAAGTTGTTTTGAATTCCAAACTGAAGTTTTCAAGTCATGCTCTGGACAAGGAAAAGTAACAAAGGGCAGTAACTCTGTAATTAGTCAAGATGGAGTTATGGTTCTTATGCACTGCACTTCCTCTCAATGTGCTTGACCATTGTATGAAGTTATAATGAATTCCAACAATAAGTTTTCCAGTTATGGTCCGGACAAAAGAAAGCAATGGAAAAGTAACAAAGGGCAATAACTCTGTAATTAGTCAAAATGGAGTTATGGTTCTTGTGCACTGCACTTCCCCTTATTGTGCTTGACCATTGTATGAAGTTGTTTTGAATTCCAACCAGCAGTTTTAAAGTCATGCTCTGGACAAGGAAAAGAAACAAAGGGCAGTAACTCTGTAATAAGTCAAAATGGAGTTATGGTTCTTGTGCACTGCACTTCCTCTCAATGTGCTGGACCATTGTATGAAGTTATAATGAATTCCAACAATTAGTCTTCAAGTTATGGTCCGGACAAAAGAAAGCAATGGAAAAGTAATAAAGGGCAATAACTCTGTAATTACTTTAGATAGAGTTATGGTTCTTATGCACTGCACTTCCTCTCAATGTGCTTGACCATTGTATGTAGTTATATTGAATTCCAACTATTAGTCTTCAAGTTATGGTCCGGACAAAAAAAAAGAAGGCAATGGAAAAGCAACAAAGGGCAATAACTCTGTAATTACTTTAGATAGAGTTATGGTTCTTGTGCACTGCACTTCCCCTTATTGTGTTTGACAATTGTATGAAGTTGTTTTGAATTCCAACCAATAGTTTTCAAGTTATGCCACGGACAAGGAAAAGTAACAAAGGGCAAAAACTCTGTAATTAGTCAAGATAGAGTTATGTTTCTTTCGCACTGCACTTCCTCTCAATGTGCTTGACCATTGTATGTAGTTATATTGAATTCCAACCATTAGTCTTCAAGTTATGCTCCGGACAAGGAAAATGCAACGGACAAAAAAAAAAGCAATGGAAAAGCAACAAAGGGCAATAACTCTGTAATTACTTTAGATAGAGTTATGGTTCTTGTGCACTGCACTTCCCCTTATTGTGTTTGACAATTGTATGAAGTTGTTTTGAATTCCAACCAGTAGTTTTCAAGTTATGCCCCGGACAAGGAAAAGTAACAAAGGGCATTAACTCTGTAATTAGTCATGATAGAGTTATGGTTCTTGTGCACTGCACTTCCTCTCAATGTGCTTGACCATTGTATGTAGTTATATTGAATTCCAACCATTAGTTTTCAAGTTATGCTCCGGACAAGGAAAATGCAACGGACGTCTGGACCGACCGACCGACCAACCGCCCGACCGACCGACCGACCACCGGGTGACTCCTATATACCCCCCCAAACTTCGTTTTTGGGGGTATAAAAATTTCTTTTTAGTTTAATATTGACAACAGGTACAAAGTCTGAGTAATAATTGAACTCTGTTATAATCAATTTTTTTATTCTTAAATCATCTTCTTCCCATTTACTTAACTCAATACACAAATGAGCCGTGTCATGACAAAACAAACATAATGTGTTTGCGACCAGCATGGATCCAGACCAGCCTGCGCAGCCACGCAGTCTGATCAGGATCCATGCTGTTCGCTATCAATTTCTCTATTTGTAATAGGGTTGGTAAGCTAACAGCATGGATCCTGATCAGACTGCGGGGATGCACAGGCTGGTCTGGATCCATGCTGGTCGCAAACCCATTATCTTGGTTTTGTCGTGACACGGCTCAAATGTAAATACAAATTTGTAATCAAGTTCCTATAACTTGTATAGATTATTTCTTTTAAAATAAATCCAATATCGTAACAAACAGTGATAATTATCATCATATTACAAAATATATTGGATGCAGAATTCAAGAGCTTATTATTATATAAGTTTCATAGCTAGACAAATCAATCTTGATATGTTGTTGGGTTTTTTTTTTCAGTCAGAATTCCTACAACAATGCCAGCAGATATCAGATTTTTCATAAATTAGAAAAACAGTTATTTTTATTTTTACACCTGATCATGTGTGCATTATTATGTTAAAACAGTCATCAAATTAAGCACTGGCCCAGTGGTCCATCACCATGGCCAGTGAAAATTAGTTTGGGCCACTCCGCCAGTGTAAATTTTAAGAAAATTTAGTTAAATATATAGAAGAATGAATTTAAAATCTTAAATTCAATGACTGTTAAAACTGCAATAATGTTATGATTTCTCTTTTATATCATTAAAGTATTTAGTAATGACCAAATTTTTGAAAATGTGTGACTTTATTTTAGGAACTAGTATATCTGATTTACTTGTGCAAAAATACTTTTTAAAAGTCAGATTTTATCTACTGAAACAAAACCAGTGCCAGGACCGCATAAACCCTAATTCATTTAAGGAAAGAGCTCCTTCCCCTTTTAGCGCTTGTTATGTATTCTTCTAATCTATCTTATATGATGTTTAGTCCAAGTATTTAAATGCATACCACAGATTTGAAGCTATTTTTTGCATTGGTCAAATATGTTATTAACTTATTTCCCATTATCCAACAAAATTAACACTGTCAAAAATGAAAATTCCAAGTGGCTTTCAATGAATGGCTGGTATGATGTTATATCAGCGTTTTTTTTCTCTACTTTGGTGCCGGTACCAGACTGATTGGGAAAAAAATGCGTTATTTTGACTAAAATTGGGAATTTTTTTAATGCATTTTTTCAGCTACAAATGAGATTAGACATCATAAATAAAGATAGCTAACAGCTTCTACTGTCAAAATAGAACTATTGAGTGGTGATTTATATGAATATGTTGGATTTAAATGATTTTAGAAAAATCACTTGGCCTTGTAGGGATTTTGAACAGCCATTTTGGGAATTTAACAGTGGAAATTGGGAATTTTAATGTCTATTTTCTATTGGGAATGGTACCGTTTTAGGGTAGTAGATATATAAAGAAAAAAAAACACTGTATATATCAAGGAAAATAGAGAAAAGACTAAATTTTATAACATTTAATAAAAATAGATCTTCTAGATCTAGTATCACTGTATCAAATAATATAACTTGAATAACATTATCATGTAAGGAAATACATTTATCATAGTATTAAATTCATTAACAAACATAATGTTAACCCACTTAATTAAAGAAAAGTATAAGTAGAAAAAAATACAAATACTTAAATCAATAAATTGAATTATAATTTGGTGCGTTTATTAGTGTAAGCATGCCATTTTACTATTAGCATGACGGCCATGCATGCATGCAGCATGGTAAAAAGAAAGACGAATATCTGAAAGAAAATAATTGCAAATAATGACCTCATTTAATACATGTGTATATATTTATCATAGAATGATTTTTTCATTGAATTGTTCTTTCATACATTTCTTGTCTAAAATGATATTTAATAATAATTATGCAGAAATTATATTGAATAAATGTGGGTGGGGTAATTTTATTTTCATTCATGTCTAAGACTCAAAAAAAGAGTACAGAGATTTTAATACACGAAAATATGAGAGAGATTACAAACCTTGAATGGAATGCTTTAAACGCTGATGATATTCAACGCCTTTAATCCGCTAAATAACGCGCTATGTCTGAAAATTGCAAGACGCGAAATCCGACCTCCAATATTCCAAGCAACTTGAGGACAAATATCACTTATGCTGGTTCCGTGGCCCGTGTTATACGCTCTACTGGTCGATATGGCACTGCGACGGCCCGCTGTGCGCATAAACAAAAGGTAAACAAACATTCAAGAAAAGAAAACTCTCGCGGTCAAGGACGAAAGTCGATTTTGTTGCGTATGGTTTGTCCCCCTTGTAAAATAAAATATTTTTCGCGCCTAAATGTCACATAGTCCCGTGCATTGGCCTCATTTTATCGTTTCGTTCATTTTAAAAATATCAAACCTTCTTTTCTGGATTCTCTGCTAGCTTGTCTGCATCATTGCAACAAGAAAACATTCCACATGGAGAATACCAAGGTTTAGCCCAATTTCCGTTTGGCAGAAGTTTCGAATAATTCTTAGACAAAGTTCGAAATAATATTGACAAACTCATTAAAAGTTGCCAAAAACATGACAGTCGCCATTTCTTTAAAGAATGCAACGTCACGTGACGTTATACTTTGAAAATGACGTCACATATTTTTTTATGATTGATTGCGGCACGGATTTATAATATATATCCGTGATTGCGGTTACATGTATCGCTTGATTGATTGAAGCTATTCTTATATAAGGTCAAATTAACAATATATGATGTCAACGCGTCTTTATATGGTGTCAGTCTGTTTTTATATGATGTGAAGTTATGAATATATTATGTGGAATAAGTCTTATATAGAGTTAACATTATATGATGTCAATCTATCAATATACGATGTGTATTTTTCAGTATATCATGTGAAAATATTTTTATATAGAGTCAACTTAACAATATATGATGTCAATGTTTCCTTATATGATGTCAGTCTTTCATTATATGATGTGCATTTACGAATATATTATGTGGAACCATCTTTATATAGAGTCATAATAACAGTATATTATCTCAATGTGTCCTTATATGATGTAAATCTTTCATTATACGATGTGCATTAATGAATATAAATTATTATGTGGAACCATCGTTATATAGAGTCATAATAACAGTATATGATGTAGAATTGTCTTTATATAGAGTCAACTTAACAATATATGATGTAAATGTGTCCTTATATGATGTCAGTCTCTCATTATATGATGTGCATAAATGAATGTATTATGTGGAACCATCTTTATATAGAGTCAAGTTAACATTATATGATGATGTCAACACGTCTTTATATGATGCCAGTCTTTTATTATACGATGTGCATTAATAAATATATTATGTGGAACCGTCTTTATATAGAATCAACTTAACAATATATGATGTGTATGTGTCCTTATATGATGTCAGTCTTTTATTATATGATGTGCAATTACGAATATATTATGTGGAACCATTTTTATATAGAGTCAAATCAACACTATATTATGTAGAATTGTCTTTATATAGAGTCAGCTTAACAATATATGATAAATTTACTTTGAGTTTTCCCGCTGTTGCCACGAACGGTGCATCTCGGTAAATTTAACCCCATCAGTATAATGACAGAAGCACACGATATTATTTATGTTTGCACTTCATATAAAGCAGCGGTCGTATAACAATAGATGCACATCGTATAATGAAATATTGACATAATATATTGATAAATTGACTGTATATAATGATGCAACCACATAATGTATTCTAAAATGCACATCGTATAATGATTGGGCGACATCATATAAAGACACATTGACATCATATATTGTTCAGTTGAAATCATATAAGGATGCATCTACATAATATATTCATGAGTGCACATTGTATAAAGAAAGAGTGACACAACAGCGTTCATTTTTACAATCATAAGACAGTCAAGGCTTTCCATATTCGTCGGTAAACTTTTGTATAAATACCAACGAAACTCTCGACAAAAATGGTAATTTTCATCTTTAAAAAGAGAGTTTGAGGTGCTAGATGAAAATTTGATGATTAAGCTTGCCTTACATATTGTATTATGTGTCAGGAAAAAACTTTATAGTCCATGTATTTTTGAGTAAAATTTTCAAATTATTTGCTTATTCGTATATATTGACCTGTTCTTTTGTGATATCTTCTCCCTTGTCATGCTTTATTACCTAAGTTAATATGTTACTGTTTTCATTGTTTAAGGGGACTGATCTTTAGTTGTTTTTTATAATAAATAACGTTTACTAACGCAGTAAGGGCTATTTATGTATATTTTAACCACTTTTTGGTAATAAACATGGGTTATAAGTGTCATAGTTAATGTGTTTATTGCTTCCATTTGGTAACTTCACAATATTATACATTCAAATACATTTTCAAAATTTTCATGAAAATTAGCATGAGTCTGGAGGCGTGCTGCTTTAAATGTATTTCTTTTGTCTTATTTTTAATTCCTTCTAAAACCAAGTTTTAAACATCAATAGCCAGATTGTTTACAAGTAGCTTACAGCCCTTTAATGTACATGCATTTGAAACAGTCTGACAAACAACCATTTTGATTTTCGTTATCAAATTATTTCAACAAAATATCAATTCTATTATAGTTGCCCAAATTGTACATCTGTTTTATCTTATCTTATCTGTTTTGTCTGTACATGTATATCAAATATAAGTTTACGTTTCAAATAATTCATGTCAAAAGACGCATGTATAAATGCTTTTCAATTCGTTCTACATTAAATAGTCTTACAATACCCCCTGTCTAAAAGTTACAGGCTAAAGTATAGGTAACTTCACCACCGCGGGAACCTGTTCTTCGACATGCTTCAGTCATAAGTACAATTGCACATGATTACAAATAGATCTGTGATTTAACAATTATTTCAAGATGTCCCATTATTAACAGTTCGATACAAATCATTCTAGACAAAAGGGTCATGTGGCATAAACTGTTATGCGTATACCATGGAGACCGCGTCCCTGTAATAGGCTTTGTAAGAACAATATATAACATAGATGTGCCAAGACATTCTTTAAAAGTGGATGTTAAAATGGGACCAATTTTGTTTTGCGTTTTCTTTATACCAATACTGTTTACAGGTATAATATTTTATTATATGCATATCCTTTTTTTCTGTAAACAATTTTTAAGCTTGTAATTTCTCCCGTTGGTGTGTTTAGACTGGAATTGTAATAAAATCAATATTTCACTATAACGTTACACAATATTTTATCCCATAGACTTTATTTTACATGTAAAAGTTAAGAAAATTTCTTTTTCGAAAAATATTTGTTTTCGTGTTGTTTAGAAAATTAAGTTTGGTTGTATACAAGTAGAGTATATTATCCCAGTGAAATATTAAATTAATTTGTAAGTTCAGAACTTAATTAATTGATAAAGTTAAATAAAATTACATGTACAATGTATATTATATTTATGACATTTCATTTTACACAAAACAATTTCCCCCATAGACGCGATAAATTAACGTTGCACCATCACTGCGGTATACCGTACCCCGGATATTGCTCGATATTATGAGGACTTTCATCCCATTTCGCGACTTTGAACGAGGAAAGAAGGTATGTTTAGTGACGATATTTAGTCATTTTGAATTGGTTATATATAAATTTTGTAGAAAAACAAATACTTCGATAATTTCTCTAGTTACTGAAACCCCAAAAATGTTCAGAAATAGCTTTGAAATGTAATTAGGAGGTAAAATTCGTCTCTTTGCTCACGTGATAAATGAGCTCGGATCAGTCAAATTTGATGTTTTTGTGCATATACATCCTTAAAAGAAAAACTTGAATCGAGTAAAATGTGATAACGATGATAATGTTTATGTTGTATATGTTCAATCAACAATAGAACCTCAGATGACAGTGCATTTTGAGAATAAATACACATGTCAGTGTACCGAGTATTGCTTTGGAGTTGCCCGCCGGTGTCACGAGTATTGCTTTTTAGTGTAACGAGTATTGGTTATCAATAAAGAGTAAATGCAAGTAGTAAACACAAAGTATTTACCACATTTAATTTTAAATATTTCTTACTGTGTATACTTATTTACACTATATGTGCAGAATATGCAGAATTCGGAGGTACTTTACTGGAAACATCTGCGAATAATCCAGATTTGCATTCCTGCTCGTGAACAATCTCAGTTTTCTGTGTTTAAAATGTTCTCGTTGCTATCGAAGGATCAACCTTTCCAGAAATTTGTTAATAATTATTGCATATCTTACTTTAAATAGTAAAAAAATGCATCCAAAGTGCGTCAAATTAATACTGCCTCAAGATTGTCAATATTAGACGGTATTAAGCAAGTGTGCCACCGACTTCCTACTATGCCAAAAATCCATATAAAAGTAACTTTCGGCATTTTGCCCCTGCACTCTAGCAACGGCAGACCGTCTGCACGTGAAATTTTGTTACGCCTTAGCAATGAGTTACCGTATGACTGCCGAGCGGGTACAGCTCAAAAAACCGAGTAATGGATTTTGATAAGATTATGATAAGGGCAGCAGATGCAATAAAAAAGGTTATGTTCTTTATAACCTTTTACCTCATTAAGGCGTGTTTTGAAGGCTTTACACCCCACCCCTTTTGAGGCCTCAAATAGTGTAAAATATGCGCTATTTAGGCCCCAAACACTGTTTTTTTCGTTTGAGAAATGTTGTTTAAAAGAGTGTTCACTTTTTCGGCGCCACCCCATTAAAAAGGTACATCAAGGGGGTTATACAGGGGGGATGTGCCCCCTTCTTGTTTGGGGGTTTAAAGTGGGGCAGTAGCCCCTCAAATCGTCGAGAAGACTTGGGACTTGTGGGGGGCTAAATGGCCTCAGGTCGATTTTAAAGGTACCGTATAATCAACGCCGAAAACCTTAGACTTTATCTCAATCAATTGAGAAAGTTGGTGCACATTGAAAATCAGTTTTGATAGGAAAAAACAACGCAAAATAGAGATTTTGGCAATTTTGAGACGCCCCCCCCCCCTCGTTGCCATGGTAACTGGAAATTTAAAATTGAGCATGCTATTCCACAGGCTATCTAGCTTACATTTGTGCCCAGTTTGATCAGTATTAAAGCATTTTTAATAGTTTTATAGCAGTTTGAACTTGTAACAAGAGGCTTAATTATAATTCAATGAAAACAGCCATTTTTCGCATTATGCTCATGTAGTAAAAGGTAAAGACGATACCGGCATGCTTGGACGGCATAAGCCCTCGGGCCAATAGTTTATGAAGTGCGTCGATATGTTTCTTAAGGCAAACTTGCCCTGTAAAAACCTATTATTAATGTCATCTAAATATGTTTTTTTTATTTCTTGTCCTTTTCAGAGATGCATGTGTCTCCTTGATCAAAGTTTCTTGGGACATGTATTTAAAGTTTTTTTATCGTCAATTTTGATGGTTCTACCCTGCTTCCGACCCTGCACACACTTTATTTCATCCATAGTGTGATTTTCAAATCAAATGGGAAATTAAATCTCTGTATTTGCCCGTAGGAAAAGAACAGTACTTAATAACACTGAGAATGCATTGTTGAATCTGAAATATTTGAATAAATATCATATAAACAGTACATTATCAGAAAAATGAAATTGAATCGATAAACAGACGTGAAAATTAGACAAAAATATAGATTTTCCATACTAATGTGCTCATTCTGTTTTGCAATACTCTGTACACTAAAGTTGGGCTATTTTGCAATACTCTGTACACTTAAAATCAATACTCGGTACACTTTCTTATATCTTTTTTGGCCTGTATCTTTTTGTACTTTCACACTTTTTGCCTGAAATTTGGACAAGGCATACTTGGATTGAGAATAAAAAAATTGCTCGATTCATTTTTTTTTATATTGGTAATGTAATAATGATTCTACAGTATCGCGGTCAGTATTTTCTAGTGAGCAGCGGATCGTTTAGGGGTAGTTTTATCAATTTTACAAATACCTGTAATACTTTTACGTCTTTTAGAGCTACAACAATACCTCTAGATATATAAAACCCGTTGAGATAAATAAAATAGCCATTAGTTTGGAAAATATCGTCGCTGAACTTACCTTCGTTCCCCGTTCAAAGTCGCGAAATGGGAAGAAAGTCCTCATAATATCGAACAATATCCGGGGTACGGTATACCGCAGTGACCATGTCGTTTTTACGGAGTCGGAAAGCCGGCACGGGCATGCGATACGCACTAAGGTAATATCATGCAAAACGAATTGCAATATAGTTTACCAATAACTAATCATATTGCCGACACAGTTCCGACTTATTGCTGATGAGGGCTTTAAAAATAAGCGACAAAAGTTTATAAAATATGCTGTTAGACAAACAATTCACAAATTAAAATATGCCAACTTTTTGTCTATTCCAATTTCCTACCATGCATAAGTGCATGTTTTCCGGTTACAGTATAGAATGTTCAAGTTGGAGGAGATGGGGGACTAATATTTCATTATATAATTTTCAAGATGGTGGGAGATTTAAATTTTCAGTATATAATTTTTAAGATGGAGGAGTAAATTTTCTGTCACTTCAGTAAAGACATCGAGCACAAAAATTTGTCTACATACACTTACCAGAAACTGTTTATCTAGGAGCAAAAAATTTTCTTGGACATGCTGAATAGTTTTATTTAATAATAAAACAAGAAAAGCATTGATGCAAAGCATCAAAGGGCGTCCAAGCAAGAAATGCAGCAAGTGAAGATGAACTAGTAGACATCTGATGACCAGATATTCTTATAAACTTTTCAATGGTTAATTGGTTTTAACAAGTATTGTATATCATTGAATGAATGGGCGGACGAAAGACATTGTACATCATAAACTTTGGTAGGCATGCTAGAGATTTGAATATTAATTTTTTTTCACATGAACTTTGATTCCATCAATGTTAACGATAATATCCAAAGGTCTATAATATCAAAAAGTATAAGTTTATTTATACTATATAGGGATATTTTTGGATATTATCATTAATACTGGTTATTTGACAGAATTTCAAGTTCATGTTTTATTTTCTTTGGAACATACAACATAATAGTCAAAATGAACATAGTCTGTTTATTGCTTTATTTGGGAGGTCAATCTCCAAGTCTGACCCATCACTGTGTTTACATGCCTATCAATAAACCCATAACAACTCATGTTAATACTGCAGACGAAGAATGATAACACTATGACGAAACAATTCGTAAAAATTGTCCACTTAAAGATTGCGATTAATTGTTTTAATATGTTTGCATTTCATTTCCTGCAAAATTCTCCAGTTCGTTGCGACATGAATGACCGTTTCGGTAAACTAAAAATACTTCTATAAATAGATTTTCGGACTTTCACAATGTTCAGGTCATCATTCTATTTATTGGTAAAGCAATAACACACATAATAACCAACTGTGTACTACAAAATGATTAATAAAAATACCGAATAGCGCGATTAATTGACGGATAAGATAATTTCATTTGAATATGTTTACATTGCGAAATTATCCAGTTCGCTATTCATTTTACATATCGCGACATTTCATTTTTGATAATTTAACACTCATACCAATCGGAACTTTCAGCTATTATGGCCGACGAAAAGGCTCGAGAACATGTTCAGGTCGTCATTCTATTTATTAGTAAAGCAATAACACACATAATAACCCACTGTGTACTACAAAATTATTAATAAAAATACTGAAGAGCGCGATTCATTGACGGATAAGATAATTTCTCTTGAATATGTTTACATTGCGAAATTATCCAGTTCGCTATTCATTTACATATCGCGACATTTCATTTTTGATAATCAAACACTCATATACCATTCGGAATTTTCGGCTATCATGGCCGACGAACAGGCTCGAGAAGTTGCAATTGTCCTTTCTCATTCCTTAAGGGGCGTCGCGCTTCGGCGCGGACACCGATAATAAATAATCAGTAGCCGATTATAATGTTCTTCATATATCTGGTTATTTTTGTCGCTATAAACTTGATATTATCTGTTTAATGCCAATACAATAAAATCTTGTGGATGGTACAACACTACAGTGACATTTTATATGCTTCTAAAACGATTTTCAAACATACAAGGATATGTTAAATATGTACTGCAAATGTTTATAGGCATTGTATATAATCATTCATTTCTTATTGAAAAAAAATGGCTTAGACCTTACAGAAAATAATTGTCTCATTACTTCCCTTTATTTACATTAAAATGTAAATTTCAAAATATTTTTAAAAAACCAATTTTTTTCGACCCCTTTACCTATTGAAAAATTTTTCCCCAATCAAATATTTTTATGAAAAAAACCCCATAAAAAATGATTTTCATGATTTTTAAATTTCATGAGGGCCCAATTTTAATTTTAAATATAGGGAAATTTGTTTTTTTTTGACTTAGGGAACACCCCTTTAAAAATTGTTGGGGGTTTCTAGAAAAAATATAAAATTTGTAAAGGGCTTGTCAGAGGAAACATAGCAACGGGTTGGGTTTGGGCTCGACCCGGGTTTAAAAAGGGAAAAATACTTTATAAAAACCCAGCAAAAAACCCAACGCCAGGAAAAAACAGGGGACTACTTTGGAAACAGTAATAAATCATGCTGGAAGCAAAATAACAAATTACAAACATGGCAATAATATAAACCTTGTATAAACATGTATAATAATATAAACTTTGCAACTGTAGTATTGTATTATTTAAACTACAGTTGGCACGACATGTATAAGCAGAAATTGCATTCAAAAAGAGCAAACAACACAAAAAAATAATGCCCATGCGCCATAAGAAGTATTTGCGTTGTTAGACGATGAAAGTTGTTCCAAACGAAAAGGGGCAATGTTTCAGATCAATCGGAACACCTCCGGCGACTTCAAGAATTCGCTCCCCGAACTTGACGGAGATTGCCGAGTTGTTACGATTGTGTTTCAGAACTCAGTGTGCTCACAAGAGTAAAAATATTCCACAGACGCTTGGGAGTCAGATCCCTCCGTCCCCCCACCCCAACGTGATGACACACCCCTGTAAACAATCTTTCAAAAATATTTTAATATTTAAACACGAATGGGACATCTGTTACAACGATAAAACTGGTCTTCAAACAATTTTTACATATCTGAAAAAAAAACTGAGACTTGAGGGTTTATTTCAAATATGTAAAAATTGTATGAAAAACAGTTTCATCACATTTTTCCCACAGCCCTTTTTTTAAACCTTTTATTTTAAAATTTTTTTTTTGTAAAATTGAAAAGTTAAAAAAAGGAAGCCAAAAGTTATAAATATTTATCTTTCCCTAAAAAATCAAAAAAACCCCCGGTAAAACCCGGGAAATATTGTTTTTGACGACGACAGGGTTTGCGGGAAAATTAAAAAATTTGGGAACCCTCGCACGAAAAAACCAACACAAGGGTTTGCGACCGGGATGACCAAATTCAGTCTAAAATCGGGGCCCTTTGCTGTTCGCTTCATTTTTTCCCTATTTGAATAGAGTTTGGAAAAGCAAAACAGCAGGGAACCTATCAACTGCGGGGATGCGCAGGCTTGTCTGGATCCATGCTTGGTCGCAAACACATTACGTTGTTTTGTCTTGACGCGGGGCTCATTTCTATTATATACTCGAAATTATTTAACAATAATTGAACACCAATGTGTGTATTTGAGGTTATTTGTTCTCGTTCACTGGTTTCCAATATGGGCGAGTCCCCCAGAAATGTATGTGCACTCGATTTAAAATTTCATCCGAAAGACTGATTAGTAATTTTAATTGGCCAGTCGGGAATCGAATCCACAGTGCCGAAATTACAAGTCCAGCGCTCTGAACGATCGAGCTCTGCAGGCTGGCATGAACACTTGTGTTACATGTATATATCATTTTTTCATTAATTAAGTATGCCCCCGCAACACTATTTTAATAAGACCCGTCCCAAACATAGATATTGTAATTCTAGAAATTAAATTTGATTTAAAACTTATTATTTACCATTTTATTTTAGTCCTGATTCAGTGTTGACGGTTGGTGCCATCGTCGGAATAGTAATAGGTAGTATTGTCTTCATAACATGCTGTGTCGGAGGTATAATAGTCTGTGTCAAAATGGTGAACAGACCGTCAAGAAACGTAGCTCCGGTGCCAGTGCAACACACAGGTTCGTACTTTCAGTGGAATAAAAATTCTAGCTTTAATAGTTCATTAGTGCTTCGAATTCTTTCTCTTGTGCTCATTAAATGGTCACGTGTCACCACCATTCTGGTGAAAATTGTTCCATACGAAAAGAGGCAATGTTTCGCCTCTAAGTTTGCTCACTATAATAAAGAAATGTTTCCAACATGTTACCATTATCTCAGATTTCTGTCATGCTACTATTTGCGTCAATTGTTTCCATTATCGAGCTTCTATTTACGTCATCTGTTACCATTATCTCAGCCTCCTGTCATGCTAATATTTATGTCATCTGTTACCATTATATCAGATTTCTGTCATGCTACAATTTCCGTCAATTGTTACCATTACCTCAGCTTCCTGCCGTGCTATTTTTTACGTCATCTGTTACGTTTATCTCAGATTCCTGTCATGCTACTATTCTCATCATCTGTAACCATTAGCAAGCTACAATTTACGTCACCTATCACCATTATCTCAGATTCCTGTTATGCGTCTATTTACGTCACCTGTTACCATTATCTCAGATTCCTGTTATGCGTCTATTTACGTCACCTGTTACCATTATCTCAGATTCCTGTTATGCGTCTATTTACGTCACCTGTTACCATTATCTCAGATTCCTGTTATGCGTCTATTTACGTCATCTGTTACCATTATCTCAGATTCCTGTAATGCGTCTATTTACGTCACCTGTTACCATTATCTCAGATTCCTGTTATGCGTCTATTTACGTCACCTGTCACCATTATCTCAGATTCCTGTTATGCGTCTATTTACGTCACCTGTTACCATTATCTCAGATTCCTGTTATGCGTCTATTTACGTCACCTGTTACCATTATCTCAGATTCCTGTTATGTGTCTATTTACGTCACCTGTTACCATTATCTCAGATTCCTGTTATGCGTCTATTTACGTCATCTGTTACCATTATCTCAGATTCCTGTTATGCGTCTATTTACGTCATCTGTAAGCAATAACTCAGATTCCTGTCATTCTGCTATATACGACATATGTAACCATTATCTCAGATTCTTGTCACGCCGTCCCTCCTGTTGTAATCTTGAACTTATACCTCATGTTGATATTTCATTCATTTTCAAATTTCATACTTATGTATCATAATTATGCTCCTCCTCATACTATTTCCTCTCTCATATTACCACCTAATACACATTCCTCATTGTTCCACCTCATACCCGTTTCTCATACTACCATTACACATATTTCATCACCGCCCTCATACAATGTACAATTTATGAAACTACTGCCTCCTCCTGCATTCTCAAATCTCGATACCGTTCTGAAATGTAATGCTAGATTTATCGTTTCAGGAATGGCTGTGATTTCACAAGGATATCAACCACCGTATAACCAACAACAGCCACCACCGTATAATCAACAACAGCCACCGTATAACCAGCAACAGCCACCGTATAACCAGCAACAACCACTACAACCATCAGCCTCTAATGGCCAGTTCTCTACGCCATACGGTTACGGCGGTCAGCAGTCAAGCAGCGTTGAGAAACCTGAAAAGTTCGACTCAGCAGTGCCCCCTGTAGCAACTTATAGAAATCCATAGTAACTTATAAAGTACTCCATCAAATCAAACGTATATAACTTTACTTGTGAAAAGGTGTCACAGCTCTGGATTATCATTAAAGCTGCATGCCTCAGATAAGCCAAAATTTTAAAGAAAATCAAACTTGAGAAAAATTTTAGAAAAGTAAAAAAAGATTCATATTCAAACAATAATTTACGTTTTATTTGTGATTAATGACTGATTTTGCAGTGATAATCACCATATTCTGGCATCTTTTTTTGTAATTTACGAGGATTTTAGGTGCCGTTTGCAGTGTGTTAATAACGTTTTTCACAATATTTTAATTTTTAAAAGATTTTTAAACTTTTGAATTTGGAGGCATGCTGCTTTAAAAATGATCAGCATTTGCTTTGTGAATGTCATCTTAAAATATGTTTGTTTTTTATATCTGCTATCTACTCGAAAAGATTGTTTTAGGTTTAGAGGAAATATCTGTTTACCAGGGTAAACAGATAGTGGTGTGTTGTTATTTGAACTGTTGTAAGATTATTTTTTATTATAACTTTCTGAATACAATGTATATCCATAATGTATATATGGTTTTTAATAATCATTTTGTATGCATTCTAAAAATTTCTAATAATGATTAGAAATCAGTTAACTATTAATAGAAATATTTTACAGTATTTTTCTATAGATGTGCCTTCTGTTTAATTTTAACCTTTTTTCATGGATATTTTTTTTTGCTTTAAAGTTTGTATTATTAACACTGAATAAAGTTTATTGTATTGTTTGATGAATGCGGTTTACAAAGTCTGTCTCCTTTTGATTGGTAATCAAGAAGAAGCAATTATAAAATAATCTGTTAATTCAGCGTTGTTAGATTGTTTCTGGTCCTACGGAATCAGTGATTGCAATACATTTACTTAATTGTGTCGAATATGTAATACTGCTTATAACTACGGTAATCATGACTTTTTATTTCGTCCTTACTCGCGATGCACGATGGTACGATGGTGAAAACGCGATGGTACGAAGATGAAGTACCATACCATAGCGACATTGAGTACTCACCATCGTACTGTTGAACCATCGTGTTTTCACCATCGTGTCATCGTGCCATCGCGTTTTCACCACCGTACGTCGCGGGTAAGGATGAAATAAAAAAAACCACGATTGTCCAAAGGGAAGACCGTATATAACAGTGCTAGAGTTTGTGAGAGAATGATGTTTCACCTTTCATTATCTCTCATGAACAGACTCAGTCAAACCATGAAAGGAACAAAAAAGTCTGTGGTCAGTAAGATCGGAGTTCGACTTTGATCATAACTTTGGTTGCCGTCAAACAGGGTCTTCCAGCGTCAAATAAAGTTGGATGACAATAACAAGGAGCCAATTGCTGTTTAAAGATGTCAAGTTAGATTCAATTAAAACATGATAAAAATGCAAAGTGTGAAGTAAATTTATGCGGCAATAGATGAACTTATTCGGCTTTAACATAATGAAAAGTCACATCTGTTAAACTGTGAAAATTTAAAGTGCTCGAATTAACCGTTTCTTAAATTATATAGTGGTCAGTTTATAGCAAAGTAAAACTTGGCAGATAATCATCCCGTTGCCACCCAACATTTCCTTGACAATCAAATATATCAGGAACTTTATGACATCACGTATCAAAGGTATCCAAAGGTATGCATATTAATGAATCGAAAACTCCAAATTTAATGCAAAGCGAAATCAGTATGCACATAAGCGGATTTTTTAAAGTTCATTTTCCTTTTTAGGCATACTCTAACATTTTAGATGAACTTGTCGACCAGTTTCTTTCAATATACAACTGTATATGAACAAAACCATTGATAATTTAAGGGAACATTAAAAAATGTAACTTTACTGAATAGCAAACCATGCAGACCATGATCAAAAGACATGGATATGCGGGATGGTCCCAAGTCTACATAGTCGTACTGGTAGAAAATCGTTGCTCCCGAAGGCTAAGGGGGAGGGGGAGAATCAAAAGTTATCGCTATGATTGAGTTATATGCTGACTCGAAGAAACATTTGTAACAGCCTTACAGGCAGTCTTTCAGGCAATGACTGCAAGTCCGCACTGGTCTCTGGATGGGGTGGCGTTCTGACTTGTACCAGTTTTACGATGAAGGGCCTGTCATTTGAAGTCCCAGCTGATACACAAATAAAATTCTAATTTAAATGTAGACTTATTCAGCTTTCATGAACGCGAATAAAGCAGATTGAAAAAAAAGAAAACAGATAAAAAAATAAAGATAAATGGCAACGGAAATTATGTAAATGTTAACACATAGACCGTGTATGTTAAATATGATGCACATAAATACTCGCACGAGCGCGTTATATTGTCGCAAGTACACTAGTTGATACCATCTTAAAACATGTTGCCCGTGGTCATTTGTTGAGGATGACATACATCATTGTCTCTGAATCAACGAGCTGTCGGCAACAATATATTTACTTTTACTGTTTTATAAAAAAAGAAGGGCATGCCTATTTGTTTGTGCGTTTTTCGTACCTTAAAATGTTTGTGCCAAAAAATACGCGAGCTCACACAAATACGGCACGCGCGGAAATGGATGCAAAATCTGAAGGAAAAAAATGCAGTCGGTCAATGAAATGGATTTTCGCGAAAATTGATAAAAAAAAAATCCCTTAATAATAGAACAATATCGGTTCGGAAAAATAACACTAACGATAATATCGATCAAATATGGTTTTTGAATATCGCGATATATATATATATATATATATATATATATATATATATATATTATATATATATATATATATATATACAAACACATTCCTCCATTTACGGGGCATCGGTCTATTTGACCATACTTGTGGGTTTATATTTAATGTGGGGCATACATAAGGCCTCGCAACTCTGGCATGTTTAAAACGATGTATGGGGCGTAGGCTACCCTTCTAACATAGTGCCCGTAGGCCGGTTTTAGTAGTAAATGATATATGTCCCACAAATGTATATATTTTTAATGGGGTTTTATGTTATTGGTCAATATGTTTTCACCTATGGTAAAATCAAATATATAGTTTATATATATAACTTAGTACCCCTTAGTTCTGTTGTATGGAAATGTTCATTATAGGCCTATATAGTGGCGTATATAAAAACTGACTGCATGAAATAATGCCACTCAACTCGGTCTTATATATGGGCCCCGTAAGTGAAGATATGTGTGAATATATATATATATATATCGGTACGAAATTTTGGCAATGTAATTGTAATATACCTTTTTCTTTTTTATTTGAAATGTTTTGTGTTTTATTTTCGATAGAAACACGTTAAGATACAATGTCATTATTCAATAAATGCTACAAATTTTGTAACTGAAATAGGAACAATCATAAATTAATCGTGTGTTTTGTTAATGAATAACTGAACTTATGGTAACAAAGGCCATATTTGATCATTGAATAATAAGGTGAAATGTAAAATTGAATATCATTTTAGTATAAAATTAGTATAAAATTACTGATTATTAATATGTAGTCACTTATTAAATTATATTTCGATTACACTATACAGCATTGTAAATATGTGATAATATATTTTAAATTATACCAGAAAAAATGATTATTAATAAACAGTCGACTCCACTTATAACGAAATCGCTTATAAGGAATTATCGTTAATAGTGAACTAAATCTGACATCTGCGGCCGACTCCTTCTTTATTTTATATTAAATCACATCGCTTAATACGTACTCGCTTAAAACGAATTTCGGCTATAACGAACCATTTTTTTAAGTCCCAAACAGCGAAAAACATGTAAATTTCCTCGGTTTAAACAAACTGTTCTACAACTGAACAACATTTCAAAATATTGTTCATGTTTTTTTTTTTTTTTTTTTTTTTGGAACTGGGACATACGATATACGTTATCGTATGCCCAGTTTGGAATATCGACGAGATGCAGAACTGTACTGTGTTACAACTATAGTTTTTTACGCATGCGCAAACTTACGCATGCGCAAAATAGATAGTCTACAGAAAACAACAGATTATTTTACTGGCCTAACTGACGCGAAAATTTATTATATCTAGTGCATCTAAAGTTGCGCCCATATTTTTAATAAGTGACCTGTCAAAATGTTTTATCTGCATTTTCTAGACATAACACATAGCCCAGTATTGCTTCTACCCAGTTCCCCCTTAAGTAAATCATGTGAAAGTTGTTGTTGTTGTTGTTGTTGTTATATTACAGATGAAGAGTACGAATTACAAAATTTTGACTTTATGCAGAGTATATTTCGTAACAAAATTTCGGTGAACAGACAAGCTGTGTGCCACTGTAATTGTTTCATTATATTGTTAGTTTCTTCAATTCAAACGGAATTTTAAAGGAAAACAAAGGGATTTTAACATAAGACATTGGAAAGCGCTTTGATAAAATGAGTAAGTAAATGATATATTTGTGTCGTTGCTTTTTTTTCGGGCAATTTACAACTAGAATTTAGGACAGAAATAATTTATTTCATTAATTAATTATACATGGCTTAATTTGGAAACGTACTACTGAAAAGGTCCTATACACATCGTGCCTAACATTATAATTTGTGGTGAACTTTATAGCGACATGCCTCCAGATGAGCCAAATATTTAAAAAATAATCAAAATTGACAAATATGTACCTGTAATAAGATTTTAAGAAAAAAATAAAAGATTCAAGTAGTTATTTACATGTTATGTGTGATTAATGACTGATTTATGACTGTAATTTCTACGTGACAAACGTAAGGGTAATTTTGGAATATTTGACCTTGTTTTGGTGGGGAGGGGTGGGGGGAGGGTTAAGTGAATTGTAAGTACCGTGACAAAATATCATTGTGATAGTAGATAAAGTGAAGCTTATGACGTTATGACATTTCTTGAAGTCATACATCACATATTTGCAAGTGCCCGTAGAAATATTTCTTTTTTCTTGTCGCTTGGTGTAAATGGAAATGGTACTGTTGTTGTTGTTTTTCAGGGTTTTTTCCTTGTGATATCAGACAAGAGTTTCTTTTCTTTTACATATCGCATACTTTTCTTCTTCCTTGTGTTAATTACGTCTTGTACATTATATGAAACGAACACTTGTTTGTTTCGCGGGCACTTTGGACTCGATTTTAATTAAGATGTTTAAATTAGAAACAAAATAAAGTCAGCAATCGACCCAGGTTCATATTTCGACTTTCTAAAGGGGATTGGGCTGTTAGGGGTTGAGGTACTAAGGTGCCCGTATGAATTAATGCACAAAACTCAATGTATAAATAAAAAATGTTACAGGTCTTGCTAGCTTGTTAGAAATGGTGTCAGCATAATATGTTTCTGTCAAGAACATCTCTAATGTACAATAAAAAGAAAAAATATTGAATGAACTATGAAACAATTTTTAAAACTTAAAAAAATATTTTTTAATGTCGGCATAATTTGTTTCTGTCAAAACGTTATCAGGGCATGAAAACAACAACAAAAAAAAACAAAGTTTTCAATCTAACTGTACAAGACGCATACACTTTAACAAGATCAGATGTGGTCAGAATTTATGTTGGACATACATTTTGACACTTTTGTACTGAAAACATTTGTAAGTTGGTAGACAAACGGAGATGGCGCGGATAAATAGGAAATATCTATATATTCTTCTCTATCGATATTGTCTTGGCAATTGAATGTTTGGCAGTTGGCAACTTGGCAATTATATCCAATTTGTCGCGCTTATTTCTGCCCTGCCCTGCCCTGCCCTGCCCTGTCCTGTCCTGTCCTGTCCTTCCTTCCTTCCTTCCTTCACAATTTGGAATAGGAACATCAGTGTCGGCTGATCTTGGTCTGCACTGGTCGCATGGTTACAAGAATGCTAGAGGTTAAATGAAATACTGGGTAATACCATGAACACGTGTATTAATTATCTAATTCCTTGTAGGTGCAGTGCCTGTAGCAGAATTTCTGAAGGACCCGTCATCTTGGGTGGCACAGCCTGGCTGTGAATGCAGATCAGCTGGGGTGGGTAAGTACATGTGAGCCGCGCCATGACAAACCCAACGTAATGCGTTTGCGACCAGCATGGGTCCAGACCAGCCTGCGCATCCGCGCAGTCAGATCAAGATCAATGCTGTTCGCTATCAGTTTCTCTACTTGTTATAGGGTTTGTAAGCGAACAGCATGGATCCTGATCAGACTGCGCGGATGCGCAGGCTGGTCTGGATCCATGCTGGTCGCAAACCCACTATGTTGGTTTTGTCATGACGCGGCTCAATTGTTACTTTTTTCATGTTTCTAACCGTTTATAGAATTAAATCGCATATAATAACTTCATACAAATTGTATATTATAACATTTCAAAATGGATTTTAGTTTTCCACAGCTTATTTCATAAGTTTGAATTCGTTATCAGAACCATGGAAATCTTAGATGAATTTAGGATTATATTACATGTACATTTGTGCATAGTATTTTCTAGATATAAAGCTATCATAAAAGAATAAGAATTAACAGGTGATTTTCATAAAGACAATAATGATTTGCTTAATTCTAGGTATCGTGAATGAAGTCGTCCCTCTTTACACTGCTGGTACCGGTGGTTCACTTCCGGGCCTCACATCTGAAGAGACCGCCATATTGGCAGGTGTTCTGACAGGGTTGGCAACGTTCCTATTTCTACTGTTGCCAATATTGTGTTGCCTTTGCCCGTTGCCATGGGCATGCTGTGGTTGCGGCAAGAAAAAGGCGGCAGCTGCCGGCGCTGGCCATCGTCATGGTAACATTGCTAGGTAAGTAACCATGAGTTAAATTTTTAAAAAAAAATATGAGGGGACTGTTATGTTGTTTACCAAATTCTGTAATTGTCATTACCTTTTGCATGTTTGTAATATTTCATTTAAGAAACATTCAATTATCGTGTCTGCTTAAGATTCGCTGGAATCATTCAACGACCATATTTCCCCTTCAATTTAAATATACAGATATTGAAAGATATTTTTGCATAATAAAAAGTATTTTAATAAGTATATTTGATTATCCAGATCACACCACAATTGGTAGAACAAGTGTACAAAGAAAACTTAAATGGCAGAGAAAAAGAAAAAAAGGCAAATATTCCATATTTGTTGAAAGAAACCAAATCGTCTATTTTGACAATCGGAACATTTCGGCTATTATTAATAATAATTCTTATCCGAAGTTTGACGGAAAAGGCCGAGAAAATGCGATTGCCATTTTAAGTCTTATCAAAGACGAGAGTATCTTTCAAACGTTTCATTCCAGTATGGTAGCAATTTTTATTTTATATTGCAGATCAGATGCCTCGTTTTGGAGTACTGGTTCCTGGGGTAAAGGCGACAAGATGGACTATGACCATTTATACGGGGTGTAAGTAGTCAAAAAGTTGTACTATTAATGTAGGTTGTAAAATGTTCAATACTGAATGATCTAGCGTGTAAGTAGTATGGCAGAAGATATGTGTATATTTTCCAAAAGGTTCTGGTAACAGGTTCAATACTTAAGCGTCTAATTAGATAGCTAATTTTGTCAATTGACCTGTAATCCAAAGAATTTAGGTAACTGATTTTATACTACAGGCTCTAAAATTACTTAAAAATGGTATAGAGCCGAGAAACAGATAAAATTGATTGATAAAAAGTTATTAAATATAAATATAATATAGAATAATAACGTCAAATACGATAACTTAGTTTTGCTAAATCCAATGGAACGTAGAAGTATCTACAACATATATATATTATAAACTCTGCTTATAACGATATCCAGGGGACCGTCGAATTTATATCGTTTCATCCGGATATCGTTATATCCGAAAAAACAAAATTGAGACCGCGGCAACAGCATCGCTATAAATGGTATATCGTTTTTAAGCAATATCGTTATAAGTGGAGTTCACTGTGATTACATTTATATCTATTTATTGTAATTACATTTATCTGAATAATTAAACAAATATTCAAATACATGTATATGAAAATTTAGGCAGATTTCAAGGACAGTGATAAACCAGCTTCCTCTCGAAAATGTCCCTTAAATAAATTGGTCGGTAAAGAGAGGTTGGTGTTCTAGATGGGTTACATTTGTGGAATAATCATTTTGTAAGAAATATTGTTATTAGAAAAAGATTGTTGTTATACAAAGGAATCAATACCAGCCTGTTCTTTAACAGTGACTGGTTTGGTTTGTCCACCTCAATTTCCAAATTTAAAGGGATGCGCACTTTTATGTATATATGATAATGAAATTTTGGTTATTTCCTTTCGATCTTTCGCCGTAATTTTCCTTTCAAACAAATTTGCATTTATGTACCTTTGTATATTTGCACATATACAATTTATATGTACTCAATCAGCTTTATACACTTATATTGTAGAGATATGAAACTTCCAAGACCATGGGTCGATAACTCCAGGTAAGGAAACGTTATAATATACGGTATATATTCTTATATAATAAAATGTATACCACTTTTAGCTGTTCTGTATCAAATAAATAAAGTCTGCCAAACCAAAGTAAAAAGGCCGGGTTAGAGTTTAAGTCAAGTATGTCTTTAAAGACCAGTCTTAAAAAATAGAATAGCATGGTAGAAATTGACCAATTAATGAGGTTAATTTCCACGACATTTTCTATTAAAAATTTATCTATTATTTTTGTTGAGAAATAACATATTATTACATGTATGCTGAATATGCATCCTGTCGTCTGCTAATCTAAATGACTTCCAATACATGTAAGTTAATATGCGAACTATCATATTTTAAGAAAATAACCCTTTATGTCATTTTCAAAATTACGTCAAAAGACGTTTACGTTATCTTTGACGTTAAAAATGAAAATATTAATAAGCCTTGAGATGCGAAATGAATATAAATAGGTCAGCGGATTTCTCTCATCTTTTTTTTTTAATTTTAAGAGCATAAGAACTGAATATCTTTTAAAAGTACAGGTTAATGTGTCCGATAAAAAATGACGTAAAGGGTTCTTTTCTCATGCCGTTATTTTTAATTAATAACAGGTTAAACTGACGTTAGTTGTGTATTGAGTCATTAGACACGTCATTAACGTACGAACGTGAGTTATATGACGTTTTGACACTTCAAAGGTGTAACTGTTTGTATATATGTCATGTCTAAACACAATATGTCCACCCGTTGGTCCGCATATCTTTATTATTACTATATTCAGGCCATGCATACACTAATATTTGTCTTAAGCTTTGAAAATTACACCTTTTTTCTTTACATATACGGTATGTTCAATAATGCTCCTCCACCCTCTCGGGCACTTGGAATACGGGTCTAACATGTTCACATTTCGACTTCATTATTTTTTATACGTAGAGCCTAAACAGCCCCAAGAACTCCGCCCAAACAGGATGCAGTTGGCTTATTGATTGTGATCCCCTATAAATAATCTTCATTTTTTTCCAATTCAAAGCAGGATGCACGGCTATGAATGAGTAAATGATACGTCAATCTATGATCTTTATCTTCTTATTAACAAATAACAAATTTAGAACAATGAAATATCGTGCAATATTTCACATATCTCTTTTGTTTTTCAACAGTTCGGGTGACAAAGACTAAAGAATCTTTATGTTGCTCCTAAAACCTTTATCAGATCTAGTGGTTAATTGTTTAAAAGCTTTTATGGCCTGAGGAATAGGCCGATACCATTTCGCTTGACAAACGAAGTCTGGATCTATCTTTTTGTTTTATCTAGTTAATGTTACCTTGGCAACGCTTTACCACCATGGGCCAATTTTTGGTGTATATACTTTTTACTAAACAAACTTGGTCGTTAAAAATCCATATATTTAGAGTGGGAACGGTCTAAAACTAGGATATATCAAAATTTCCACATGCTTATTGTCATCTGTTATTGTTTATTTTATATTATGCCCCTTTACCAATGCATGACATAGTAAACAAGCCGACATTTGGTAGATATTTGATCGTCAACAACTTTTAGAGTGAGCAGAATTTTTGAGACACTTGATTTTAGTACAGAATCTCGTTTCACGTTGCTAGTACGAAAAATAATACACTATTATCTTGATACGAGAACAAACCATTATCGTTTTGATGTATAATTTTCTATGATGACACCAAGTTGCTTCATTTTTTGACGATTATTGTCTTATTCGTTGCTTTATGTTTTCTAGTAACCACTTTGACTCCAAGCTTCACCATGATGGCGGATGGGAAGGGGCAGACATGACTCGGTTAGTCGTTATTGTTTGTTTGTTTTTGTTATGTAAATAAAAGGAAGTTATATAAAAGTATATGTAAACCTAAACTTGTGCAAAAATTTGAAAAAACCATTGCCTACTAAATGGAAACAAAGTATGTTGACATGGTCCATGTGCGTACGAAACAAAGATCTCCAATGACCCCTATTTCATCACAACTTTTTTTCGTCATACATCGGAAGAGGAATAATGGGTAAACGCCAATTAATTTCTGCCAGCATTATGCCCTTGCAATATAAGAACCAGTTTTTAGGTCAGCATTGACCATATTTTATTTCATAAAGATCTCTCCGAGGATTGATTCTTTCAAAATATAATTATGATGTTCAAAATGAAGAGTTTCCAAATTTAACTGAATCTAGCTAGTATGGTTCACATTTCAGGGATGAGATTGATGCAGCTATTCGTTCTAACGGAGCAGGCGGGGAAAGTGAAATTGCGGCACAGTCTGGAATTGTAACATACGCTTCCGGTGAAGGTGGCCATGACAACGCTGGTTACAGGTAAAACATGTCAGGGCAAAAGTTCTAACCAAAATATTGTTATCTTTGACCTTGCACTTCTTTTGGTATTACTTTAACTTAAAAATATCTACTTCAAATAATTTTACAGACTGTAATTGAGGGAAATTGTGTTGATTTTACAGGCATTAAATTTAACTCAGCTTGCAGAAGGTTCAACGTCATCAGAAAGTAATTGCTTACTATACAGAAAAGGGTAATGTGTCATATTGCTTTTTCACAAAGTAAAACTGACATTAAATTGTGAGTGCCTCCTTAAACCCTATAACACCTCAATTATTTATAAAGCCTCATGCACCATAACAGACTGGTCATCAATCAAATATAAGACTTATCAAGTATCCTTTAATTTCTCGTATTGTATCATAAACAGGTTTTTGACAAATTAACATTCGTGAAAAAATGAGCATGTCATGTGCTTTTTTTTATAATAAATAGTTCTGCGGAGAGAAGCCGCGGAGGCGGTGATGAAGTGATTACGGAATACACCACAACACGGAGGGTGGATATGCATATTGGTGCAATGAACCCGGAGGAGGCGGAGGGATACTACACGCAAACATATGGACAGTAAGTTTTTCCCTATCTATTTGGTGATTTAGATATGAAGGTGTTTCGTGATTTGATTAATTTGTTTTTGGTGATTTGATTTATCCTTGTATGATATCATGGTAAATTGCCAGCATTAGTTGCTCGAAGTTTGTGAATGGTAAATGGTATGCTGATTAATATGAAATTCTTCTTTTGTTACAGTTGGTATGTGAAATAAACTTTGACCTTTAGGTTTACATTTTATCTTTAAACCATGCTGCAATGAACAGTAACATTTAGTAATTTGGTGAGAAATGCTAAAAGAGTTATTGCCCTTGCAAGTACAGTATTTCTAGAATGAAAGACTGACGATAAAATGTTTTTGGAAAACACTTTTTGCAAGCTAAGATTATGAAATCTCGAAAATTCACGTGAAAACAAGCGAGATTTTGTCTCTTACTAATACATAGGTTTAGTGAATAATCAATTTAAACTGCAAAGTTTATGTTGCACAGCATGCTCGAAGCTGATATGCATGTTTAGATTGTGTACACGACAGTAATTATACAAGAAAAGCATTGATGCAAAGCATCAAAGGGCGACGCCAAAAGAATTTGATCCAGGTTTGCACCTAAATACTTAACAAAAGATGTGTACTTTATAGCAGTACCATTTCATGTGACCTGGAGGCTTGGCCCAGTTTATGTTGAAACTTAAACCCAAAAGAATAGACTCTGTCTTGCCAAGATGCAAAGACAATTTATAGTCAATAAACCAATCTTAAGATTTACTTTACCAGATACAAGGATACCTGAGTCATCAACATATAATGACAGGCACAAGTATCACACCTGGAGAAAAAATATGACTATGATAAGAAATTTTATGAAGGCTGATTTGTATTTTACATCAAGGGCACCGGGCGAAAACATGAAAATGCAACAAACGAACCACTTTGTGGTAAATTGAATTTTCATGTTTTCATCTGGCGCCCGGTTACTTTTTGTACTTTGTTGGTTTTCTTGTGGCACAAAACACCCACTATAAAATTACAACTGGTAAATTTTATAAAACAAAAATTGTAAGTAATACTTAAGATAGACAGAAACGAACAAATAATTTAGTAAACATGAGTTACTTCCCCTTGAAATATAGAAAACATGAAACCCAAAAGAACACCCTAAACATTAAAATTAAGAAATGTTGCAGGCTAATTTTAATTATGCCATGCAAATTAATGGTAAAGTATTCATAAAAAAGTAGATGGCCATGTGACAGCAGTAATTGCAGAAAATCGGATAGCTGTCACATCCGGACACTGGTACACTTTGTAAAAACAACCATTCTGTTCAACAGATAAACGTAATATGGATAAAATCAATAGGATAATCGTTTACAACAGTCCATTACCTATCCTGATACTCATTTGCAGGTGAACTTTCTTCTTGTAGGAAAGTTTTGAAAATATATAAATGAATGAGCATCAATGTAGACCACAACGATATTCGAAATCCGGGTTTTAGTATTGTCAATAAAACAAAGGGACAAGCTGTTAATCTGAGCCAGCAATTTCGTGAAAATAATATCACAATGCACATGCTTTTTATATAAAGTTATTAAATACAAATATAACAACATATTTGTTTACTTGTTTTTTACGAATCAAAATAAATATAATTAACACAACATGAAATTAACTGCTAATAATAACAGCTCCTTCCATAGACCAAAATAAAAAGCATTCCATAAAAGACGACGCCGCTCACCGGCGTCGCCAATAAAACTCAAACCAGCAATATCTGAACAAATTGTCCAAATCATATAAACCGAGTCCAGTTTAGTCTACGAATATTTGCAGACTTTTGCATTAATATATTTGGTGCTCATACTTATCCGGTCATTTTCGCAACTTTCCGTGTTTTTGTTTCTTTGTTTTTATTGGTCGTTACTTTTCTATGGTGGCTGATTTGTGCCAGTCGTGTTTTCGCCCCACGACCTTGCCAAGTGAAAAGTCGAAAAATAACAAGTAAAATGGGGGGGGGGGCGCATCGAAAACATGCTAAATAGCGAGGGCGCGGGGCAAGTATAATAAATAAAACTTCGCCGCACGCCCCCGCTTATTAGTGCGTTTCGTCCCGCTACCCCGCCAAGCGAAAAGTCGATAATTAACATATTAAAATTGCGGACCTAGCAGCGAAACAAGCTTATTAGCGGGGGCAACAAGCTTATTAGCGGGGCGCTAATAAGTGTGTTTTCGCTCCGCGCCCTCGCCGTTTTACTTCTTAAATCTCGCCCCGCGACCCCGCAGGGCGAAGTTTTATTTATTAAACTTCGCCCGCGCCCTCGCTAATTAGTGTGTTTTCGCTGCGCGCCCCTGCGATTTTAACTTGTTAATTTTCGACTTTTCGCTTGGCCGGGTCGCGGGCGAAAAACACGAATCAGCCACCATACAAAGACTTTTATCACGGAAATTGGCGAAATATGCCGAATTTTAACGAACTTGTTGTGAATATTATGTCATGAACATGTTTGATTTTCTGTATAAACTAGCTATGAGGCCTTTGCCATACCCCGCTACAGACGTGCTGATTTGGGAGAGACAGTTTTCCTAGAACATAGCCCTGGAGAAATGGAGGGATAAAATAGCCATGGTGATAGTCTGATATGCACCGTCCTGCATAACGTTTAATATTCCCGCCTTTTTATATACATTATACACATATTTATATGCATTTCAATAAGCTTTACAGCCTGATTTTGTGACGATGAAATTTTGTGATTACTTCCTGTCCTTCCTCAAACTGAGAAATATTCAAGTAAACTGAATTTTGGTTATATCAGCGTTGTGTCGTCTGCCTCGCACATGTATTACCGCGAAAAATTAATGTGATTTATCTCCGTGACAGTTAGTATTTAATTAATCAAAATGCAACAAGGATGCAATATAATTTAGTTTTTTTTACAATTATATTCGAAGTGCAATGAATCAACGTCTCACTGCATTCCCCTATGATATGACATTATGAAAAATTATCAGCGTAGATTTTATGTAAGTCTTCCAACGTAATTTTTGTCACGTGTTAAACAAGAAGTCTCTGGCAAATTTTAGAAGACGATTTTCGAATTATGATTATTATTTATTGAGTTTCTTGTTCTCATTAACTTAAAAACTATCGGACTATTTTATTACGCGCATACATGCACGAACGGCATATGAAGGCGACAAATAATGACCTGTTTTGGATAAAGTTATTATTTATTATTCTGTTTAAAATAAGCTTTGGTACATTTGTTAA
Source organism: Ruditapes philippinarum (assembly GCF_026571515.1). Classification (NCBI taxonomy): domain Eukaryota; kingdom Metazoa; phylum Mollusca; class Bivalvia; order Venerida; family Veneridae; genus Ruditapes; species Ruditapes philippinarum. The sequence continues at coordinate 191,244 of NW_026860514.1, read as the reverse complement.
TATATTATAGTTTAAGCCTTCGAGAGAGCACATTTTTATTAGTTTGATAAACAACAAATTTCATAATCATCACTTCGTCATGCTTCGAAAAAAGACCTCAAATGGTTCATGTAATGTATCTTGAGTCTTCAATAAAGATTATATTGTGATACTAAATTAATTTTGAAATGAAAGGGGACAAAAACAAACGGATTTTTTTTATTTGCGACAAGGTCGGTTGACTCCGCCAGAACAAGTGATAAGTGGGTGATAGCCAAGTGTTCCGAGTGATGGGTTTGGTACAAAATGTCGAGTCACAAAGCTTACTGTTTTTGTATATATGCGCCTGCTGCTTGCTTGTTTGTTTGGTTGATGTTGTATTATGTGCATTTTATTTATGAAAATATACATGTTATGCTGCCGATCATATTTGTTTGCAGAAACGTTCACTTCTCCACTTTTGACATATAATAATAGTAACTATTTGTCTATAATGTAAATGAACGCTTGGATTTTATTGAAATGCTGGTGATTCCTAAAAGAAAGAGTTCCAAACTACGCCGCATCAAAAGTGAAGAATTTACGTTTCAGCTTAACGAGCATGCTATGGAACGCCAGGGTTGTCTTTAGTTGCCCTAGATACATGAAGAATATTAAAGTGTTTTTTATTTACTTGTTTCTACCTGGGACAGAAGATAACTTGTTATCTTCTGTCCCAGTTTATACGACGATTATGTTGTTTTCTATCAGTTTCTTTTATTATGCATTCTAAAGTAAAACATTTACATTATAGGATTTATCGGAGTATTTTCTCATCGTCGAAAATTATGCTTATTATTACTATTGAAAATAAGACAACTTTGGCGTTCCATAGATATTGTATTCCATATTCACCCTATATCTATGCATGTTTTGCCATTATGCCTATGCTTTTATACCATCTATTTGTAGCAATTTGCCAAGAAGGTACAGAAAATTCAGGAAACCCAAGCCGTTTATTGTACTATAGGTAGGACTAACGTTTGTCTGTCTGTCCGTGTCTGGTATGTGTATTATTCTGGATCGAACAATTGGCCGATTCTTTCGTAGTAAGACGAAATAGTGCCAAATTGTAGACCTTGTGAAAAAGTGGACATTTAAATTACTTACTAATATGTTAATAACTTCCTATTTCAAATGTGAAATGATGTGCTTCGTTTTTTTTTATTGTACAAATAGGTATGTTGTGCTATTCTCTCACATATTTTTAAAACGCAGACCTGCACATGATTGTACAATGTTTAATTTTTGTGTCAAACTTCTATATTTGTTGATTTTGTCTTTTGCCTTAAGGTGACCATTCCTAACTGTGTAAGCTATATCATATATTAATTTATTACTATAAAGTGGATTGTTTTCGCGTTTATTAATTTTATATGTAATGATACAGATCGAGTCCGTTAGAACTCGATTGGGATTTATTTGAACCGCAGATTGTGGAGCATTTCCTCGATCTAGTACTATTTTGATTCCTTTTTCTTGTATTTCCGCTTTTTTAACGATCTTTTCATATTATCTCAGTCAATGGGCATATATCTTACATGTTATATTTTACATTTGACGTACTAAGTAACCTGCTAGTTCAAAATTTGTCAATTTACGAACGTTAATTAAAAAAAACCCAACAGATTAATGATCGGTAAAACAATATAAGATAGTACCAAGGAAATGTTTGTCAATCTGCGATGGGATCCCGAGTTCCTGTCGTTGAAGACGGACAAACTGAAAGGGCGTGGGTAACGTCCAAGCAATATGATGAATAATGTCACTGTATAAATTTATTTCTGTTTTTATTACACCGGAAGTGGTTATCAAAACACCGGAAGTGGTTACGTTTAACTTGAAAGAGTTTTAGGCAGAAAGTGCATGTAATGAGAGATACTGATTTATATATTTTTAAATGTGTAATTATATACTCAATGCTGCTATCATTCTTTGTATACGTCATCAGATTATAGGGGTTTTCTCCCATGTTTTCAAAGAGCAATGAAATTGAATATATTATATTCTTTATTTGTATTTTATTTATTAGTTATGTCATCATTCATTATATACGTCAATTGATTATAGGGTGTTTCACAAACACTTCAGAGAACAGGTGAAAATGAATATACATGTATTAATTATTATCTTTCAGGGACTCGGACATGTCTAAGGACAACTTTATGAAGATTTATCACTCGTACAGAAATAAACTGAGTGGTTACGACCATTGAATGTGTTTGTTTGAAATCCTGTAAATTATATGACCGAGAGAGTGTTGTGATTTATTTAAACTATATTCCATACTGTTTTACTACAAAAATATTAAAGAGCTACTTACGTGTCTTGTCATACAATTTTTATATGTTGCATGCTCACCTTTAAAGATAATACGTTAGGGACTAGGGAACATGTTTATACCTTGAATAAGTTAATGCATGTGTATCAATTTGTTATATGATTGAATATGGCCATGTTTGTGTAAAATTGTCATTATCTATACATTTTTGCTAAAATTATTTTATGAATATAGTTTAATAGCTCATCTCACTGACATAAGTTTATTAATAGATTTGTCAAAATCTGTTTATGAATAAATTAATGATTTTGCTAAAAGAACTGTGAACCGATTTGTGCTGTTTATGAAAGATAAGTGACTTCATAGATAGATATGCCATATAACTAGAATAACTTACGAATAGATCTGTAATTTTGCCAAAATAATATGAATATATTTGTCAAGTCAGTCACGAAAATAAGTTTAGTGATGGCTGCTACAGGCTAATTAAAGTGGGTTGGTCGACAATGGGTGAATTTTCCATTAGTATTTCAATTGTTGATAAAAACAATAAAAATGTATTATGTGGATATTTTTTTTATAAAATATTGCTTGCTAAAGAAAGTTGATGAAGTTATTTGTGATTTAGTATGAATAGATGTATATGATGACCAATAATAGTTTTTCTACAACAATTTAATAGGTGCTATATAAAGTAGGTCATATCTGAGATGTATCTGATAATAAATACTATCAAGGTATTTATTTACTATATTACAGACCAATTCACTTTAAAAGAAAATAATATAAATAGATTTAGTATTGAAATATAGCTATACTGCTAAAAATTGTGGTAATGTTTAGCTTTGCTTTAATAATAATGCATACGTTCGTCTGCAAGAATTTAAGCTGGTTATGAACTATTTTTGCTTAAGGTGTACATGTACTTATAAATGAAAGACTGGGAAATATTGATGAAATAAAATATGTTTTTTCATTTTCCGTATTATCACTGTAAAATTAATTTTTCACTGCAGTGAAACATATTTTACGTATTTTCACTGGTGTATTGCTGGACTACTTTCTTGTAAATTCAGTACAAAATTTAAATAGAAGTCTTTCAAATTGTAATGTAAAAAAAAAGAGAATTATGTATATAATAAACACAAAATTCAAGTTTTTTCTTGAAATACAGGATTTATTTCATCTTGTGATATGAAAATTTTCATGTTTCACTCGTGGCTACCACCTCTCATGAAATATTTATTCGATGAAAAATAATCCTGTATTTGCAGAAAAAACTTGAATATCCTCAAAATGATTCTTTTCTTCAAAATTCTTTTTTTTTTGTTTTAATTAATATTTCATAGTACAATACGATTTCAAAGGTTTGTCCATATTCCATAACTCAAATTTGATGGTTTTGCACGGGCTGTTGTTAAAAGAGACCCATGTCAAGATTTGTCTTGGTTTTCTTGTCAAGCTACATTTGATTAAATGTTATCATTATGTGCTTCGCTCCTGGTATGGCTCTTAACAATATATATTTTAATATGTAGCCTTTGCTTAATACAAAATCATATGATTGGATAATGTGTTATTACGCGTGATTTGTTAGAAAAAGTTATAGCTTTAATCAACTAGCTGCTATGTTTTCTACCTTATACCAGTTGCGTTATGTTAAGGGCTTTTTTGCTCACGTTTTTTTTTTCTTTCTTAACTTATAGGTTTTTGTTTTACTAATGTGAAATTCTTTGTCGTTTTTGTTGTTTTATTTTGATTTAAACCACAAATATTATTCAATTTACAGTGATTTTAGATATCTGACATTTTGTTGTGACCTTGTGACCTTTCAAGTATGCATATTTTATGCTTCTTTGTTTTTGTTTTTATTTCTTGACTTACATACACAAATACCTCTTTTGTGATAAATACATATATTTTCCAAATATTGTTGAAATATTTTGATGGTGCAAAAGCAGAATAAATGATTAAATATACTTTCTCTTGTTAGTTGTTTCATTAACATAACATGTAGTCAAAGGGGTCACCAGAAAACAAAAACTTCATATTATGGCAAAAACGAGTTATCTAGAAATACAATATAATTCATTCAGGGGAATTAATCCTTTCTTCGGATTTATAAATGGTGTAACATCAGTTATTCATCTTTTTGCTTATATGTATATTGTGCAAAATATAGCATTGGATATCAAAATATTCAATCTGGTAATATTATATCGCAATATACTTTCAGATATTGTAATACATTGAAGCTAATAAGCTAAAAACACTAAAAATTTAACTTATACAGCTCCACTTTAAATGACATTTGCATAAGGTTGATTAAACTCTTTCATACAATGCCACTTTTAAGACAGGGGGATATCTTTTATAAAAGAGCCTCTCATGTTACATTGGGACATAATATTAAACTATAAACTGTTACGTCAAGGTTCTGTTGGTCTTACCCAAGATAAACAAGCATTTTAAATTGTTCACGATATATCGCAATATATTGCAATATGTCTGTAAATAGTTCATTATACCGTTGTGTGAGTTTATTGTGGTTGCAATGCCCAGACCTAGTAATAAATGTGTCCAGTAATAACGTGCTGGACTGTCGCAGATTCTATCCCACGCTCCTGCAATAACAATACTAATTGTACTAGTATATTACAGTTCTTGGTTTTTGTACTTTACCATTCGGATCACGGTCGTAATCCACTTTGAATTCTTTGAATTTACCAGAGCACAGTAACGTCACTGCATCGTTTCTGGACAGGCTGTCAAGCAGTTTACCATTACTAGTTGCCTTCACTTTTGCAAGGAACTGATAGCTTCTGTACATGCCAGAGCAGAGGTACAGTACTGCGAATGACAGTAGAAAGGATTCCATGACCAGTCACAACGAAAGTGACCTGCACCGTCTTAATACCACAGAAGAACTTACTAGCCGAGGTAGTTTTATCCATTCACGACAGTAAATAAACAAAAAACGTGTATGTGACACTGATTCTTACTTCAGTTAGGTCAGGTATGCATTGCATTTAAAATCAATGATCGTTATTAGCAAATATAGAAGAACTAGCCTTTCAAAGTATCCATTTATTTTTTATCAGTAATATATGCATAAAAAAGGTCATTTTGGTTTTTGTGACCCTAAACCTGCTAGATTTAATTAGTCTTTGTCATCAGTATATAGCCATGTCGGCTTGTACATCTATGCAGTAGTATCTTTATTTATTATAATCCATTAAAGGGACTCCACTGCGGTTTTTTTTAAACGGTACTCTTCGAGACTAAAGTTTCATTTGATGTAAGTCTAGACCAATAGCTTGTGTAGAAAATTTCAGATAATTCACATACTCCATTTTTCTATATAAATTATTTCAATGATGAATCTGACTCAAAACTGAAAAGCGTTGCAACGCTTTTCACTAAAATCTGGCTAAAAGTAGCACAAAAACACGATTTTTACTTTATTTTCGGGTACGTTTCTCGATTATCTTTTGTATATGTTTCTGTCTTATGTGTTGCAGTTGATCTATACTGGTAAAATTTTATGTTTTTAGACTTTTGGACCTCAATAGAGTTCCTTTAATTTTCTAATTGACTGTTCCAACTTCAAAGTTTGACAAAATGATGTCATAAATGCTGCATGTCAATGGTTAATTGCCCTTCTTTATTCATATTCATCGCACTTTAGTTTAAACACATATTTATTTCCATCTTGATTTCGGAGAAAGCTTGTTACTTATAATTATATGGCGCTTGTATTTGAGTCCGGCGATTCCTTTGACTAGAAATAGAGATGATGTCATATGAGGAGACATGGTCGTAACTCTAGTCCGGCTTAAGCGGTACAGAGCCTTAAATTAAGAACAGAATGTTTTTTTTTACTTGGCCACTTTTCGTCCTAACTCTCTAAATAAAATGGATTGTCATAGTCGTATGAAATCGTTCGTTTAATACAGCCACCCACTCTCACTGTTTACCATGCCAAAATATTATTATCACAGAAATGACTGGAAATGTGTCCACGAGACACGGATGCCCACACACACCACTGTTTTGCCGGTCGACGGCTTGACAGCAGGACAAGGTACAGCGGGACTGACGGACAGTGGCAAATCTATGTCATTATGAGCTTTTAATTTACATGTGCATCAAGGACGCAAAGTGTGTCCTGGTACGTATAATTTTGACACAGTCATAGTTATACACAGTACAACATTTCAGTATATAACAACATTGACATTCCCTGTAAGAGTTTTAGAATTAAAATATTGAAGTTTACATCAAAGAATTATAGAAAATGCAGCTAATACAAAATTATATTCAAACATGGTATACATTGTAAAAAATCAAACTTATACTGCGATGATATCAGGGGAAGTAAATCTATAGGCACTAAATTCTATTCGGTTTCAAATTATTTAAGCCATGCAGAGTAATGTCCCTTGTTGATATAGCGTTTCAGTTACCATGAAACCATCACCAAACCTACTAAAATGGCCGCGTAATGTTTGTTCCGAATCATTTACGTTTAATATTCATGTATATCAATTTCAAAGATATTCTACCTCACAAACATTTCAAGAAACGTTCATAAGAATATGAGTAGAACATAATTTTACCGTTTTGTTATTTTTAATCAGATACATGTATAGCTTTATATAAATTAAAAATTGCAAACATGATTTTTATAACGTTTAGAGAATGTTTTTAGAGTATGTTAGATGCCAGTCATCTGAAGAAATTATCACTGAATGGCAGACTGTTTGGACACCCAAAAATAAATGTTTTTGAGAAATAAGAGCACTTCTGGGACATAATGGCCCTTTAAGTTTCTCTTGTCACTGCTATGTGGAGTAAAAGAAAAATATCGTGCTGTGAGTGACTTCTTCTTCTAGTAAAATGCATAATATCTAGTCTATTATAGAAGTCCATTTCATAGATACGTCCGTATTACTTGCTTAAAATCAAAGAAAAAGGCAGAGTTACTGCCCTTAGTAAGTGGTCAGAAAGCATTTTAAATGTATCAGTACGACCCTAGTGTAAATGCAAGCTTTTATATTTTAAAAATTATGTTTATCATATATCGTACAGACACTCGCACAAACGTATGTATATACGTGTCTAACGCGCGTCAAATACAAAAAATGTGAAGGCAGTTACTTCCCTTGACATTTAAAAAGACAGACAAATTAGTTTTTATAGAGTAATGAAATAAAGGAATATATCATTGACGCCGAGTTATGGACTTATGAATTTGGAATAAACAGCCACAAGACAATGCCATCGCTTGAATAAAAACTCCAGAATTGAATTATTTTCATACTATTGTCTATTCAACAGACGTATTAACTTGTCCGCCCTAGGAAAAATGTACTTTAATTTTGTTTAAAACCTTCTCATTTAATATAAAAAAAAATCATGGTCGGAGAAGAGATTGACATCTAGTTTGTCTAGCCAGGTATCTTGTTTAGCAAATTCTTGTTACTTTTACAGCATGCACCATGAGTTAAAACATTTTATTTTCCTTTGGTCGCCGTTTTACTTCGTGTCCACCCAGAGCTTAAGTCCAACATTTTTTTAATGAATGCTTTCATTGTAAGTAACGTTACGTATGTTTTGTTCGTTGCATATGTCAATATTTCGGTAGTCAGTTAAGGTGACAATCGTAACATTTCGGTCCTTTCCGTCTATTTTCTTCGTCAAGACGGCTATATTGCATCTGGAATTGAAGGAACCTTGGTCATTCTTTAAAAAGATGGGGGTGGGGTGGGGTAGGAGGGGTAGAAAGCATAGATATGTATTCAAGTACCACAATTTAAGTATCAGCCAGGGTTGAATGGAAGGAAGTATCATGGAAAAATTCACACAGGCATCATATGTCGATGATCGAGAAAAGAAAGTGTCGAAAAGTTGTGATTGGGTTCAATTTCTAACGTAAGCGTTACGAAGTGGAATAAAAAGAATAAAATTTCACAACAACAATAACAACCACTTTTCCCAATTCAGGGAAAAGCGGGAAATAATGTACACAAGTTTTGTGACCATATGACAATTGGCTAAACCTCTATTTGTTTTAAATAATTTATTTGTGGTTATTTTTGCAATATAAATGTGTTATTATATATTATAGCAATATAAAAAGTAGCGTAAATTAAATAATTCAGCGCCATTTATAACTGTGTTACGAGTCATTGTTCTTGGCACTTGAATTGAAGTGTCCTTTTTCGGTTATATAGCGAATTAAGAAAGATTAAATTAACGCGTGTAATATTTCCCTCGATTTTCGAAATATTGTCCATAACTTTATTACAGTTTATTTGACTAGGGATTGCTATATTAAGTGGGCATAATTATTGTTTTGTTTTCGGCGACTGACAATAAAAGTACAAAAGAAAATACGTGGCCTGCCCACTTTGAAAAATTTGGTAAGTTAAGAGTTAAAAGTGATGTATGCAATATAGCATGTAGATCCTAAATTAATTATTTCCAATGTTGAGATTTAATTCCGGTGCGACTAGACAATCTCCTTGAAGTTGATTTTGTCTTTGATTCAGGATTCTTGCTTGACTCACGGTGCAACACAAACACGCCCACACGGTCCAACACCGCACGCGCTCTTAAATCGAATACGTCCATATTTGAGGGAGGAAAAAAATATATAAAAAAATCAATTCGAATTAGAATCATGGCGATAGTAGGACATTGAACTTTTTAATCTTCATTCGTAAGAGAAGGGATACAAATGATCCTGTCAGTTAAGCATAATTTTGTCATTTTGATGTGAATCTCTCCAAGTCTGGCAGACTTCAATTGTTCATCAGAGGCGCCGGTTATTTGAGCAGCCGACAGTTCGGGGCTGGCCATTGTATTAATTATTAAAGTATCCTGTTTAACAATATTCAAATAATTGAAGTAAATTGTTATATGTAGCGTCGCATATTCACTAATAATTCATTACTAATTGCCCTGGGGACAAAAACCTTCAATTAAGGTAATAGCAATTTTGAATAATCAAGGTGCGTTAATGTATCGTCGAAATGAATGCACTTTAAAACTATCCTTTTTCAAATCGAATAGTTATAAAATGACGTGATTACTTTCAAATAAGTATGTTTTATTGTTTGTGTTAAGAATAATTTTCAAAAGAGAAAGAAACACACAAAGAATGTCGAAAACGTATATTATAGAGGCAACAACGCGCCAAGATGTCTAGCCGCGCATGTGACCGCAATCAACCAATCAGCATGAAGTAGTGGCGACCTGATAAGATCATCCCATTTCTCCTTCGGTGGGTGTATGGTTATACCTCTTTCAAATATCGGAAATAATACTGTTTGTGACAATTGCGAAAAAGCCTCGAATCGGCTGGTATTGAGCTAAATCTATGTTACGAAAACTGTGAAAAACCATTTAGATTAAATTTCAATTAGGAACTTAGTTAATTGGTTTATCCGTGGCTTTGTTTGTAACGCTCGATTTTGCTTGTCACACCTGAGCGGTAGTAACCTCTTCCAAACTTCAGTGTACAAGGTTTTATATCGTGACTAAAAAATTTGGGATGAGATGAATATTGTAAAAGTTTTCAGTGTTTAAAGCTATAATTTCTTAATATTTGTCGATCTGGAGGCAGAAATACATTTGGATTAATAATTTAAACCGGCGCTTTCGTAATTCAAGCGTCTAGTAACGAGTGTGCATTGCTAATTGGAAAATAATTGGATCAAAACAATTATATACCTATACACTCGGTATACATGAAAGGTGAAACAACCTATATAGGTCAATGCATAGACAGAGTGGAGCCTTTATGAATGGGCAAATAAAAACGTGACGTGAGACAGTCAAATACATGATTTTTGTTCATTTCTGAAAGAGAATTGTACGAAAATATTGGATTACACATTTGTGCATGTTTATTACTGTATAAGAAATTCAGCGTGAGCGTTAAAAGATAAACAAGAGTATCTTCAGTAGTAGTAAGGCACGTAAACAAAAACATACACGTTCGATTTGTGTGTATGAATTTTTGATCGTTCAAGTATTTAAAACTTTTTTTAAAATGCTGTTCAAGTTGTTATTGAATTTGTAGCATATATATTTTTGTCGATTTAAAGCGATGACCATACGCATGTTCAGAGGGCTTTCATATGTTATGTTGTATGTTTAGATCGCGAAGAACAGCACACGTGAGACGACTTTGGAAATTACGCGTACACAATGAAACCAGGGGTGAAGAAGAAAGTGCCGAGGAATTGGAACTTAAATCATTCACACACACAATGCTTAAACGTCTTAAAGAAAAACAACTGGACGCGTTAACGCAAAGTGTTGAATCTAAAGGCGGAGAAGTGACCGAATGTGTGTTATTACCTAAGTGTGAAATTCGCCTAGGTAAAAAAGAGTTGTCACCTCTTATACTGTGTTGCCGAATGTGGCGTTGGCCAGATGTTACTAGTCTTACGGAATTAAAACGTTTGCCGTGCTGCACGAGTGCAGGTGGCCCAGCATATGAGTGCTGTAACCCCTATCACTGGAGTTTACTTCTTCAACCAGGTAATGTATATTACGAGTCGACTCTAATATGGTCGACTCTGCGAGAAAAATAAAACATTAACTGTTGTAATACTGATTCTCATATTTTTTCGACTTTTGATGAGGTTACATGTTTGGGCCAAATTTATGCTTGGCACTTATAGGAAACCATTACAAGGTTATATCTATAAAAAAGTGATTGAATTGTAACTTCTATCATGATGCTAGCACTGTATATTTATAAAAAATGAGATGTTAGGTGGTAAGCCTTATTTGGGACAGCCACCAAGGAATCAATGTGATCCCCATCACTTGTTCTTACTGTTCTTGAGTATACTGTATACACAACTGTTCAATTGTATTATTCTCTGGCTTCTATTGGATCTGAAGGATATTCCATCACTGAGCCTACACTATATGACTATAGGATAAAGTTTGGTTCTGTTGCATTTTTTATATTATTACATGTATATTGTTTCTTCAGATTTTAAGAAGGTCTTTCTTTGTGTATGTCATGGTTTAAAAGCTTTCCCATAGAACTGTCACCAGACATCCTGCATTGTAATTGCTTTGTTTAAAACAGGATTTCAGTTGTGTTTTTTTATTGTTGGCAGGACAGAGAGTCATCTTTAAGAAATATTGTAACTTTGGTGTTAAAAGTAACCAGTCAATGATGTCCTCAACCTTATAAGTCTACCATATCCTCTGTAATAAATGCCCCTTATCCTCTTTAATAAATGCCCCTTGCCCATTGTTGACACAGAAAAACAGGGCTTCCACTAGTGGAAGTTTCGGAGTCATTTACTCCTTCATTTTGGCTTGTGACTTCCAAAATCTAATACTTTTCCTTCTTTACATAGATATAATGTGACTTCCAATATCAGAGATCTTCCAAATTTTGAAGCTTAATGGACGCCCTGGAAAAAAGAACTAAAATAAAAAATAGAACAAATTTTAATACAGCTTGCTGTTTCATGGCAGTGAAAAATAACACAAGATCCATGAATATTCTTTCCATTAAATGAACAATACCCTTTTGAAAAAAACAACAAACAAAACGGGCATGCCCTCTTGCGCGTTTATTAGAGAATATACGGTATATCACTATCATCAGGTCAGAGACACAGTGTCTTCATTCAAGTTTGTTTTAAGAACATCCCTATAGTGAAAACAAGGCAAGTGGATGATCTCTATTTCCAAAGCAGCAGACTGAACATTGCAATATAGACACTTGATGAACTACACTGTGTGCATGAAATATTAAACCTGGCATTTCTTTTCTAATTCTTTTAAAAAAAGAATTTTCATAGATATCATAGGGTCATGCAGTGCCTTTGGTAAAAAGTTACACAGCATTTTTGCAAAGGGGGGCAGGGGGAGGGAAACAGCATTTTTGCAAAGGTGGGGACTGGGGAGGGAAACACTTTAGGTAAATTGAATTTAAAGACAAAACTTCATGATTTTTTCTTGGGAGGAAGCTGCCTAAATATAAAACAGCCCTGAAAAAATCCGTTTTCAGTATTTTAGGAACTAATTGAATTTGCTTTGGGATGGATTGCAAACTAGAGAGAGGCATGTTTTGTATTTTGGCCTCTTTTCTATCTTTGTAGGTTCGATGATCTAATATTATATCTAGATAATGAGAGGTACATATATTTATTCTAAGAATCATTAAGAATGATTTATTAAAATAATTATTCTACAAGTGACATTATACATCAGTGATTATAAATCTTTCTCTTAATAGTCTCTACACATACAACTTTATTAATAGAGTGTTCCGACCCTCGGTGCTTGGCCACGCCAAAAAAGATCTCTTTCACTGTTGCTGCTTTCCCAACCCCACTCAGCAGCAACTGTCCTCATCCAGTGCAACTCCATACACATAGACTGTCCTCTTGAAGTTGAACAAATAATTCATTCCTACCTTGGGGTTCAGATTTTCAGTACCATAGGCAAAATCTGCCTCATCTGTGCAGGTCCGAAAGGGCACCATCATGACCATGTCCAGGGATTTTTTTTGGCTTATTTTTTAGCCATTATTGGGTCATATTCCCAATTGAAAATAGTATATTATTTTCCCAATTCACAGGAAAAAATTCCCAATTGAAAATTAAGTTATAAAAATATTGAATAAAAATTCTAAAATCTTTGTAAATAAGGGCTTTTTCACTGTAATAGTACTTCAATGCTTTGAAGATGCCATCCTAGACAGTAATTGTTTGCATCCATTTAATCACTGCAAAATTTCAGTAATGCATTTTTTCCTAGTTTTTAATAAAACACAGCTGAAATTCCCAATTTCATGGGTATGGGTCGTGTTCCCAAAATCCTGGAAAAAATCCCTGATGTCAATAATAGAGTGACCAGGCAGCTGCTGATCACTCCAAATAATTCAATGTTTTTGGTTCTTCAACATACCAAAATATCAATCTGTTATGTATATTGTGTATAGCATACATTAGTATTATATAACTCATACTTGGGGTACCTTGAAAGTTGCTGGCCCGGCACTGCCAAGGGGTAAGTTTAAGACTCGTGGACCCCAGTGTTCTGAGGAATTAGTATGTTTCCTTTAATCAAATTTTATTCCCTCGTACAGTCTAAGAAGTCATATTAAACTAATAATAAAAAAATGTTCATACATGCAGAACGTGTTGGATGTTTTTCTCTTGGCCCTAGGTAAACTAACATAAAAATGAAATTCAACAGACATTGTACAGACGCATTAGTTACAGAAAGTAACACAGATCCAATAAAAGTTTGTTTTTTCTTTGATTTTCACACCAGAAATTTTCATCGTGCTCTAGTTTCAGATAAATGTGTCAGTATTTCAGTGGTAAATTATTACTGATTTTGCCGGTTATCATCTCTCCAAGTGAATTTATTGGGACTTCACTTGTCTTACTTCTATTAATGAAGTTTTAATATTTCAGCTTGTAATATTTGAAATTGTAACTTATAGCATTATTTATGGCTTACCACTACTTGAGGTACAACATTGAAATGTTTTTTTTTAAGGGTTTTGGGACAGCATTTTGAGGAGTGCAGCAAAACTTAAGATTCGTTTTTAATTTAAAAAGAAAAATTTTTGTTTTCATCAAATGGCGAAACTTAAGGGGTTAGAAAGTATTTGTAAAGAATATGTTTTTATTCTAGTTAAAGTGAATTGATCTATAAATTAATAGATAAGTTTTGATTGTTTTCATTAATATTTGAAATACTTATGAAAAGTATGTCCATTATGTCAACCAATCCACTTTAACTTGCTGTAACTGAAAGTTGATATTGGATAATTTACTTGTAAGAAACAAGGCAGGGTAAGGGATGGAGTCATGGACTCGGGCCTGTTGTTGTCTACAGCCCTCTGAAAACATTAATTCCGTTTCAGGCCAGACTTAAATAATGTTACATTATCAAATCATTAATTTGTAATATTAAAATCCCTTGAAACTATATAATATTGAATGGTTATACAAATTTAGTGCCATTTGACAAGTGTAAAAGTTTATCAATTATTGCTTCTAAATACCCCCATTCAGGGATATTTTAACCCCCCAAAAGACATGTATTTACATACATGTAAATGATCAGAACCGTAAAAGGTTTATACAGAATAAAGTTAAAAAATTTACAGAGAGGGTAAAATTTTTCAAGAAAAACAGTTTTTTTTAGCCTTATTTAGAATAGTTGCTAGTGGTACAGTACACAGTGCACTGTCGAGAAATATTGTAAAATTGATCAAATGTTTTATGTTTATACAAATCTTTATCAAAACCCTATTCTCGTTATTCCTCGATTTATTCATTAAGCTCGCATAGATAGGATAAGAAATGCACTGAATTTCCTCCCTTGTTAACTTAATTAACGTTGAAATATCATCGATAAAATATTATTGTTTTTCAAGTGCTCTAGTATAAATTCTTTATACATTCATTTCTAGATTTTTTTTACGATATGTAGAAATATTAGCCTGTAGAATGTACGTTATGTAGTTCTTCTGTAAATATTTCGCTACTTTTATTTTTAGTGTACGGTTTCTGCAAAATACAGAACTGAAAGATTCGTTAAGTGTTTCACAGTGTGAAAAAATTCCTTGAGAATTATTTTACATGTTGAATTCTACAGGGAGGAAAAAAAAATAGTTAAGCAAGATAAATTGTTATGTTATACAAAGAATTTGTAGACCTATACAATAATTAGTCCGACTTACATCCCCCAAATACCTTAAAACTTTGGATGGCGCCTCTCTCATAATACTTGTCTAGATGTATAACCAGTCCGAGATACTACCTGTAATAGTGGTGTATAGTGTACCAGTCTATTTGACGTCTGCTGACTGGTTTATACATAATTCTCATCGTTGTGCGAACATACCTTTTAGGACTTTGTTTACTGAAGAGTACACCTTTAAGGACTTTACCTACTGAAGATTTAATTAGCTACTTAATTACTAAATTTTGATTTTTTTACCCCTCTCTCCATTTTATGCAAAGTATATAAGCTACAAAAAAAATAACATAATTTAAGATAAAATGTTTAAGATTTTTTTTTTTGCTCGTTGGAAGAAAGTGTGTATATAATTATTTTAAAGGACTTGAGAATTAATTACATACAAAGAGATGAAGTTACATGAAGATGTACTATGAAATAACATAGATTAAATGCTCTTTAAACTTTAAGCAGGGTTTTATGTTCTTCTACATTTGAAGAATAGGATCTGGTTTATTAAGTATAGGTAACTGAGTGGCCATGGTGGCAGGCTGTACTTGCCACTCAGGAATGGCTAAGGTGGCTAGACAGTGTACTTGGCACTCACTGTTGACAATGGTTTGAATCCCACCATCTTGAATGTCACCATAATTATGGCATTTTGTCTATGTTTGTGAGGTTTAAACCCCAAACCCAGAAAATGTTATTCAGGGAGGTCGGCATCTTGTAATTTAATTTAGCCTTTGGCATGAAGATTGAGTTTTTAATACTGGACAATGTGGTACATAAAATATGCTGTTTATATAAGATAGGAGAATATTTGTTGACTTAAAATGGTTTTCTCTGCCGGCCTTGACCCCTCTGCCAAACAGTGATGAGAGGAAGTTGTTGTGAACTGACTCATGAATAAGAATGAATGAAATGCTCACCTTTAACCTTGCTAATTTGAATACAGACTGTGGTTTAAATTACAAACTGCTCACCTTTAACATACCAAATAATTTAATTTTAATATTAATTGATATGTGAATTAATTAGTAACATTGTGGTGAAAACATATAATAATTTTATATACATTCAGTTATGTTTCTGCTTTGTCCAAGTTACAGATCATAATTATACATATATTCATATGTAAATACCTGCAGCCAGGGCCATGTAATGACTAATAGTCTGTACCTTAGTTAAGTTGTCAACAGTTTTAAGTACCATCATGATTAAGCAGAATTTAAGATAATGTATCCATATCTTTACTTATTGTATCTGCAACAAATAGTGATTAAATTTTAGCCTTTGCCACCAGTATACATGTAGAGTACAGTTGATTTATTTAAGGCTTTTATTTTAATATACGTACTTATATTGATAATGGTTTAAGTTATTTCCAAAAATGGAAGCTGGAAAAAAGCCCTTTGGAGCAAGTCGGCAGGTTATGGATTTATAAGGTCATTAATGACCTCCAGTGTAAATTATGTGTATGTGAGGAAGTTGAAAGTTACTTGTGGAGAATATTGTATAGACAGCAAGCATGCAGTTGTCAGGTGATCTTGATTTGTTGGAAAGTCAATAATGAATACGCTTGTGTGAATAATTGATAGAGAAAATAATTTATGATGAAAATCTATTTTGCTTTACTTAAACACAATCTATTTTATATATCGATCATAAATTTATGCAAGTTATTTCTAAGTTAAATTGTAAAAGAATAAACATCAGAAAAACACACAAAAAATGTATCCAAAGGCAGAAATCTAGCCCAAAGTTCTTTTCTTTCTGAAATTAACGTCAAGAAAAAAACAAATAATCTATAATAATCATTGTGAATTTTGTCCAATTAAAACAATTTTGTTGGCTGCCCGAAGAATAATTTCTTTGAGTCCTGTGAAATATAAACGTTGGTAGAAAAAAAAAATATCGTAATAGTCTCTAAACCCCATTATAGTCTCCAAACCCCGGTAGACATTACATTGGCTCTTACATTCTCGTTTTAAAATGTTTATCAGTGCTCCGATCAAAAACCCATTCATATAGGGAGACTCCTTGACTATATGTTTAAGATTGCATTCTTTTTCCGATTATGTTTTACAAAAAAAATAGGACAGGTTTTTTTGGCGAATACAGAGCTTTTTTTGTTGAAGGGGTTTAGTGTACTAGAATTTTCTTGCGATCTTTTCTCAGGGGCTTCAATGCATGTATTTTAGGGTCCTTTCATAACTGTTGTAATATTTTTAGTTAATGATAAACGTTGTGGTTGCGAAATATTTTTAATTCAGCCGTTAAGGTTTTTGTTTGATTTTCTTTTGCGGTTTAACTCTTAGATTAAACATCGGATTATGAAAAATGAATAAAATAACAAGATGTATTTATAAACTTATTGAAATTGAATAAAATGACATTTTTTGTATTTCATGACGGTCATTTGTTAGGACTATGGCTTTTTAATCAGTACTGGGTGAAAGAGTTCATTTTCAAATTAAATTTATGATGGTAAATTTGTTTAGTAAGTTATCATAATTATTGAATGAATATTTAGGAAGAAAATCCCCATGAAAGAGCCATGCAGTTGCAAGTATTAAGATTAAAGGCTAATTAATTTTGTTTTAAAAAAATCTGGGTCACTGATACTTTGTATATTTTGGGAAGAACTAATCCAACTTGTGATATTTTCTTTTGATTTTTAGATACAGTTTGTCTATTTCAAGACAGACAGATAGATTTTTGTGTACCCATTATCCTAGTTTGTGAGAGCATTTTAAATACATTTAATTAATTCACCAGGAGCTTGTTTAAATGATTGCCAGACATACAATTATTTAATTGAAGTTTTGACCTCAATTAATCAAGCACCTGTTATGAAGGTGATCTATTCTTACAAAAAGCTTCTGTATAATGTCTGGGTATTTAAAATGTAATGTACTTGTATCATCAGTAATTTAATCATTATATCCCCCCCCCCGGGATAATCCCCCCACCCCGAGTCAAATAATTACATTGTATTCACATGTACTCACCCATAAGTCTTGTGTATGTGTACCAGACTTAGTTATTGTAATTAAATCATACATGTATTAAATGAAATGTACTCCTACAAGGTACTTCAGATAAAGTTTTAATAAAAACATAATTATTATTTATATATAGTGTTAAAGGTAGAAGTTAATTTTTTGGGAGCCCCAGCTCTTTGATCAGATACTCCAGATAAGTGGTTATCCACAGGTTTCCAAGCTTATTGCTTTGGGTTTGAACTACAATATATGAATATGGTTCCATATTTCTAGTACCTGTTATACATACCTACACTGTATTGTTAGTTGTACATGTACCTTAGTTCTTATGAACATATCTTTGTTCTTATGAACATTATCTTTGATTTTGATTACCTTACCATTGATCTTACGAACTTATCATGGTTTTAAGATGAACATACATTATATCTTGGTACTGATGAACATATCTTGGTTCTTGTGAACACATCTTGGTTCTTAGGAACATATCTTGGTTCTTATGAACATATTTTAATTCTAATGAACATACCTTGAGTCTTACAAATATATCTTTGTTCTTATGAACATACTATTGAACCAATAAACATAATCATGGGTCTTACTTGACCATAAATTGGTTTTAAGATGAATATATCTTTGCTTTAATGAACATACATGTATACCATAACTCCAGGGTTTTAAGATGAATATGTCTTTGTTCTAATCAAATCGCCTTGGTTCTTACAAACATATCTTAGTTTTTATGAACATAAAATTGATTCTAATGAACATTATAACCTTGTATCTTTATAATGAACATATCTTCTAAGTCTTATTAGCACATCTTGGTTTTTATCTCGTCTTTCATGTTAACATATCTTGTAGAGGTCTTTTATTTCTGTTTTTGCATATCACATTAAACAATAATAACTATATAGAGAGTGTTAAAGTGTATTTTACAAATTATTTTAATTTAAAAGGATTTTGTTCTTTTTTCAGATGTTTCTGTGTCAACTTCTGGTTGGGAAGAAATGGAAAAGGCCAAGTATACAGGTATGACAGTTTTTCTCCAATAAATTCGGAACATGGGCCCATACTCTTGTCTTAATGAGATTGGGCATATTTGTAATTTTATACCTTTAATAACACTATATACCTGTCCTTCAAAAACTGTGATGTGCTCATTATTCATGAAATATCAAAGTTGACCTAAAACTGTCGAAAAATATTTCATTACCCAAACGGTCATGGTGGTGAAGAAGTTGTGATCAAATTGTGTAAACATTCTGACTTTGGAGAGATATCCTCTCAATGCGCTTAAGCCTGTTAAGAGAAAGGTGCCAGTCAATCTAGGTCAAAGGTCATTCAAGGTCAGAAATTCTTGTTTTTAGGTCACTGAGTCACTCAAAAGTCTTAATTCTTTGAATAACCAAGTTCATTTGTACATTTCAATGATTAATCACAATGTTAACCTTAAAAAATATACCAGGAATAAAGTCTGCAAATGCATTGCCAAATTCAAATGAAAATATATAAATAGAGACCCAGTATATTAGGAGGGAAAATACTCAATAAAAACACTCTAAGAAACTGATGCAAAAATTAAAATTCAATGGAAATTTCGGAGACAACTGGCTTTCTATGTTTTCCCCGAAATTAAATTAATTTCATAGAAATGCATTATATTTATACAGTTTGTCTGTATTTTCATTTAATTTTAACTTTATTATACTAGACACAGAATGAACAAAAAAGTAACAACAACATTTTTCAATATTCTGGGAATATTTCCCTCATTTTTTCTTTATTTAAAAAAAAAACAACAACAAAAAAATAGAGCAAAGCTTAACAGAAAAAAAAGCAGAATAGATTTGTATTTGAATCAATTTCTTTAAAACCATAAAATGGAAAAGGTTTTTCAAATTGTTAACATGTTCTGCTTAAGGAATGAATTTTTCAATATCTCCCCAAGGTCACGAGTAAATATAACCTCTCGCGTAAGATTAAATTTTAAGGACTCTAAAAGGCTATCTTCTTGTTTGCCCAACGCTTGTGATAAATGGTTCACGATGGTTAGAGATAACAATTTTCACAATTATTTATCAATTTGTAAGAAAATGAAAATTTAAACGTGGCTTTTTTTTTCCTGGTCTTCTTTTCTGTATATGCCAGTTGGAAATAGATTTTAGCTTAATTACTATGCAGTAGTGGAAATCACAAGACATAGAAGAAGATATTTGCATTTGTTTAGCATTTTATCTTCGATTTTTATGAACGGCTGCGGTGTTTTTTGTCTGCGATGCTAGAATTGAGGTTCATGTTTTAGATGCTAAATAGATGCTTATGATGCACCAAATAGTGTTTTTTCTTGTTCCCGTTATGTAGATGTGAATTGTGACCCGACAAGTTTATGGTATTAGGTCAATTTAAATCTGCCAGGGCATAGATACCTCAAGTCTTGGTAAATTTTGGCAAATAAATAATAAAGTAACATTAATTGACCAGTATCAAGGTGTTGTGACTTTAGATCAAAATAAGGCGATTTTTGATCTTAAATCAACTGTATCATGAAGTTAATGTACAATATTTATATTATGTGTTTTCAGATGACCTTGACCGACCTCCGGATGAAGCTGTTTCCATGGAAACAGGAATGACGCCCACACCTCGACGCAATGAATTCTCAGGTTAGTTATAGCCTTTCCTTATAATTCAAGTATGTTTGAGTCCGGCCATGTACATTTGTACGTTGAATTTGGAAGTCAACAAGTGTGTTTCTTTTGTGTACTTTTTGTGAGTTAAATGACGTCACCTTAGTACTGTAACAGGTTAACTCCTATTTAAATTCAATAGTAATTTTTACTGTTACTGCACTTAGGTGATGAAATGTTAGTCCTTGTGTATGAAAAATAGGTGATGAAATGTTACTCTTTGTGCATGAAAAAATTAGATTTTGCATGATTACATTGACCGTTTTGTTGATTGCTGATATAATTATTTAAAAAAAGAGGAAAAACAATAATAAACTGTCAATTTGCTATACATTCAGACGTAGTAATGATGAAACTGGTGTATGACCTTAATTAGACATAAAAGACATTTTTTTCCTTTCTTGCACTGTTTAACCTTTGTTGAAGTATCACTTGACAGTTATATTGACCTTTTTTTTCTTTCCTTTAATAACCTTTAAAGATGTAATGCTATGTACAGTTTTCAAATAGACATTGTAGGCAGAATGAAAATTCTCCAAGAGTTTATTTTTTAAACTTTATAAACAATGATTTTAATAAATAATTAATGAATAATAACAGAAGCAAAAAATAAAATTAGATTAAAGGGCAGATAACTCTTAAACAAGAATGTCAACCGTGATTTTTGTTTCCAGTAAAATGTATCTGCTATCATATATGGTGCTGTAAGATCTACCCGGTGTATAAATTACATATAATTATGAAGTCATACACAGTTTATATCCTGAAATCTGAAGCAAACATCCTTAAAGAAGCGCCAGTCATTTGGTTCTGTCCGATTTTATAAGGGTTTTGATATTTGTATTTATGGTTTAGACAAAATCCACTTAATGTTTAGAAAAGAAAATATGCCAAAAAAAAAGAGGGAAAAAAAAGAGAGAAGAAAACATTATTTAAAATGTCTGGAAAACAAGTGTTATGTCAGAGGAAAACTTCTTAAAAAAATGAGTGTAGACCCCCTAAATTCATGTTTAATGTAACAATGTTAACTTGTGTATACACTAATTTACTTTGTTTAAGTCTTTTAGGATAGGTTTATAAAGTATAAACAGACCAGGCGTCCCATCATGGGGGTCGGCCCACAATTTACAATCTCAAGTATCTTGTTGATGCGTTGTTTTGGAAAAGTCTCGTTTCTGATAAATTGCATAGGAAGAAAAGCTTTCAGAGATTTCTGTCTGCACAGGCTTATGTCTATATGAATAGTACTGTTTGTGTAACTTTAGCACAGGGATTAAAAGAATTACTTCCCTTTATAAAAGCTGATATTAGGCACTTATTGGTTTGGAATGGATTGTCTCCCTTGATAATAAGAGTGTAATGAATAATATTGATAAAATTGTTAGACATCGATAGAAATAAAGTAATTTTACAAGAATCTTTTTTTCCTATTCTTCTAGTTTACACAAATGTGATTATTTAACTTGATGAAATATTACAAATTGTACAAAGAGTTACTTTTTTTTATGATAAAAGTTTGTATTAACATCTTTAAAATCAAAGCTTGAGTTTAATTGATGGATTAATTGTTTCCAAAATATGTTGGGGGGGGGGAAACATATTCATCCCATTTGGAATAGGTCATGATACATAAAGAAATGAAATAGTTGTCCCCCTTTAATTGCATGGTTTAACACAGCAAAGGATTATCTCCCTGTATCAGATTTTATTTTTGTTTGTTTGCAATAGAATGATAGTAGAACTTGACAAAGAATATAATGTATTTAACTGGCTTGTGGCCTCCTGGGCAGAATGGTAAATGTTGCAAATTTCAAATAACATGCTCTTCTCTTTAATGGTTCGAATCTTATCAGGGACTGTGGATTGTTCCAATTGTGATGGAGTTCAGTCAGATGTTTGACTCAGGCACCTGAACTTGTGTCTGAAATAATGCAAGAAAGATGTCTATCTTGGCCAGTTAAGTTGGACAGTTGCTACAAGACCTTTATAGAACTGGTGTGATTTTAAATTACAACAACAACAACCTTTAACTCGTTACTTTAAGTTCAGCTATAGTAAATTCTGTCTTGTCTTTATGATAAATGAGCTGCCCCTTAATCAGTTTATCAGAGGACATGGTGAAAACATAAGTAAATTTTAATGTATTCATATCTTTTAGAAATGTAGCAAAAAAAAATGTAAATTTATTAATTAGCATGCATTCTTGTGTATCATGTTACACATTGAATACAATAAGTTCAAAGGAATAGCGACTGTCAAATTTGTGTCAAAACGGTCATCAGTTTTGACCCCTTAAGGGACTTGTTGAATTGGATATCACTTTGTAATGCTATCTAGTTGTGTTAGACTGTCCCCTTGGGACATTAGGAATTCCGTTTGATCACATGACAGGTTGACAGGTCAGTTCAGTTGAAAAATCTGAAGAGATGTAACTGATATTAATATCATACCCATGTTTTTTCCCCTTTCAAATGATATAGATTCTATCTTTAAAGGGTCAACTGAGTATTCATTTTAACCCTTACCAATTTGAGAGTGTTGATTGTTAAATTTAGGGATTCTATTCTTAAACTGCTATTTTCAAGTGAGATTTTAGCCATCTAAAAAGTGTGGAATCAGGCTAGACTAACCAGTTTGGTAGGCTTAGTGGCAAACTTTAACAATTACTGTTGCTCATGTCTTAATTAGGTCAAGTTAAATTAAAATTCCTCAGCTTTTAGTTATCATTTAGGTCCTGTGTTGTCATGGGTTACCAATTGCCTTTGAACAACATTGAACATCCATATTTCAACTGTTAAGGTCAGGTGATCTTTTATTGAAGGTAGAATTTGGCCTTGAAAGCTGATATTTGATAAGGTGGTCCCTCAAAACAGGCTTTTAGCATATTTAATTATTGTTTGTTACTTCATGGTGAAACACTAATTAGAATAAAGATTTTTTACACCATATTTTATTTATGTTTAATACTATTATTTGACGATCTATTTGTTTCTAATCAATGCCATGTTTAAAACGTAGAAATAATAAAGTTTAAAGCAAATTTTTTTTTCAAAGTTCATTCGCATAAAATGCCCTGATATTTTTTATCGCAGTGACCTGGAGTCTCTATTCAGTTATTACAACAAATTAAAATAACTAAAATAAATCTTCAGTGAAATTCAATACGGCTAAATATTTTTTTAGTAGATCCCCCAAAGTCAAGTGTTGATTTTGCACAAGTAGTATTAATATGTCATTTTTGGAATCGATTAAGTTAAAGATTGACATTGCGGAGTAATGCAAATCTTTGGGGTAATTGAAAATCCTTTGGTGCAATTCAAATGTTTCGTTAGAGAAGCCGGTAAATAGATTGTTTAATAGTTGTGTAATATTTAAACATACAATTTGACGGGCTAAAATTGAATAAATTGTTGATTCTGTATGCATGTCTATGGTGTATTTTTATGTGTTTTAAAAAATAAATCGAAGTTACAATACATGGAGAATGACCCTGAAAAAAAGAAGACATTCATTAGTAATTTTACAATGTTTATTAAAAAACATGAAAAAGAAATAAAAAGTAGTGCCACTTGTATAAATGTATACAAATATAAATGTTCTAATTTATGATTTATTTTTTTTCTTCTGCTTAAATCATTCACATTCCATATATATTGTATTCAACTAAAGTTTCAGCCAGAAAAGAAAATAATACTTTCACATAAAGTTTACAAACTAAATTTAGACTTACAATGCTAGCTGTTGAAAGATCAACTGGAATTTAGGTCAGAAGAGGGGGGGATACTTTACTGAAATACCATGAAAGAAATGTGAACATTTTTAGTTGTTGAGTGCGAAGTTAGTCTGAGCACTGCTAAATGTCATGAGTGTTCATCCATCCAAAAAAAATAGTCCCCTGAGTCTAACCCCTCCATCATCAGTGAGGTTACACTGGTAATTAAATTATCATTTGATTTCAATAGTAATGATCATAGACTGACCTTTGTCATCATCATCATCATCATCATTAAAATCATCATCATCATCGTCGTCATCGTCATCGTCGTCGTCATCATCAACAACAACAACAACGAAAACAACACCGACTTAATAATCATGATCGGCAGTAGAAGCAGCATTATCATCATCATTATCATCATTATCATCATCATTATCATCATCACCACAATAAAAATATTATTAATAATAATAGTTGTTGTGGTCGTTGTCGTTCATCATCACCATAATATCATCATCATCACAATCATCATCATCATCATCTTTTTTAAGATCAGCAACATCAACAATATCAATTTTAAAACAACAACATAACAGCAACAATATCAAAAACAACATAGACTGTATGACATTATTTTAATCTTCATTATTAAATCATAATGACCAACAGCAGCAGCAACACCACCACCGAAAACAACATCAAAAACAACAACAATAACAATATTATCATCGTCATCATCATCTATATCATCTTCATCATCAACATATTGAAATCATCAAGCCCAACATCATCATCTTTGCTGAGTGATATCAGTGACAAATTAACAAAAAAAAACCATTTACAATAAACAACAATGTTCCTATCATATTATCAACAACACCTACACTGATAATTAAGTGATCTATAAAAAGTGGAGAAATTGGATGCACATAAGTGATCAGAGTAAAATTAGAATACCAGATTACTCTGGGATATTTGCCTGCTTGGCTGTGATAGGACTTAAATTATATGAAACTAGTAAAATTGCAGCAAAGAAAACAAACACCTATAATAATAGCAACATATTTAACAAGAACAACATTTTGATAAATGCTAGGCTTATATTTCACAGAGAGTGTTTATTCATTGTTAAACAGTTTCAAGTAAACCCATTAGTACACATTATAACACCCTTTCTCTACAACCTGCTGATAGGCGCAGCCTAATGCTGATAAGCACAGCCTAATGGTAAATTTTTTTTTGTCTTTTGATACTCTTACAGCATATTCATCAAACCTTTTTCTATTTACACACTGGTTTATTGGTGAAGAATTCTTGTTTCTCTTTAAAACCATGGCATATTTTTTTCTGATAATTTTCTTGAAGAACTTGAACTTCTTTTCGTTTTTTTCCGAAAGGCATGCCGTGCATACCTGTCAAAAATAGCTCGGTGGTATATTGTTTATGAGAGTGTGCGGATGTTTGGACATAGCCTGTAAACCCACTGTCGATTATTTCATCAGTAATCGACAGAAATATGAAAGCAGCACGCTGATGTGTTGAAGGCATAATATAAATGTAAACTTAGTCGGAATTATTTTCTAAGGCTCCAGAACGCCGTTGGAGAAAAAGTTAAAGAAAAGATTAGAATATTGCGGGGAATGATATTAAATGTTCAGAATAAAACTGATGTTGTTATGGGACTAAATGTCGGTATTTGGCAGAAAAATTGGCTTGCTGGAAAAAGAAAAGGGCGAAAAAGTAACCTGCACGTTGTTCAGTCTGACATGGTTTAAATACTTTTGACAGCCTGAGTGTCATGCTAGTTCCAACTTCAAACCTTCCGGGAAATCCTTTATTCAATAACATCATGCAGAGTTTGGGTCTTTGTTAGGTCCTTTTAACAAGAATTGTACCTGTTTACACTTTATATTATCCGCTTGTAAATTTGATCCTTCATATTATAACCAGTGAGCTACCAGGACATGTTACCAGCACGACATGTTACTAATTATAACCTTAACCTTCAAAAAATATAACAAAATCGAACTCGAACCACATCATAGAACAAAAAGAAAGACAAAATATGATTTTGCTTATCTTTTTCTGATGGCACAGAAAAACGAACTTTAAATTACAATCTTTTTTTTCTAGAGCTTGATCGAACTAAATACAATAAGGCTAATCTATGAATATTGAAGCATATGTTTGTTGTATTCTGTGCTGGGGTCAATAACTGTAGAAGCATGTTACCATTTCCAATAAGGGAAAAGAAATATAACTTTGTTTTATTGACTGGGCCATGCTGATGAGTTTTAAATGACATAGGTTGCGGAAGCAAATCGTAAAATGATTTTTAAGGTCTAATTTTTGTCCGAGAGTATTGAATTTTCAGAACTGCCAGGTTAAAAGGAATTGATTTTAAGAAAAAGGACAGGGGAGAAATCGATTAACTTGGAAAATCTAAATGTTAATATTGTTTTTACAATAAAAAAATACTGGAGGTCAAGGTCGCAGAAAAACTTGCAGTGAGATATTTTAATGGTTTTAGTAATTTATCTATTATTTAGTGTAGCCAGGGTGAATGATGCAAATTATTAAGTTAAAAATTTGTGAAGTGGTACAGTGAAACCTGTGTAAATTGGAGCTGTAAAACAGACTGTTTGAATTTTTCTTTTGAGCTGCAACAAGCTTTAAATACTTAAGTTACGTTACAGTTAAATTTTGTAACTTTTGTAACTGAGAATAGTACACCGTACAGTTTGTTGTTCATTTCTGTTTGAAAACAACAACAACCTGACCTTAGTTGGTTATGGTATAATGCTAAAAAGTTAATATTGAAGGTTTGACCCTTCTGTGTCCTGTGACTACAGGTGTTGTACTTGTGTTCAAATATTGGTTACAAATAAAACATTTTAATGAAATCAGTTGTTTATATAATTATATATAGTCAATAATATTTGGTTGTGTTCGGAAGTTAAATTTTTTTTTAAGTTTATGGAGGTCACGAAATTGAGATTTTTGAAAAGTGTTGTTTTTCGACCCAGAAATTCTGCTATTCAGTATTTTTACCCTTCAATAAACTCTTCTCAGCTAGGGGTCGCTTTAAAAATTTCTTAACTGAATATATTTCTATAAAGGCAACTGAACAAAAATTTAATAGTTGAATAAACTTTTTATTCGCTGCATGATTAAAGGTACTCTGAGGAATGTACTTTATTATTATGATAGGTGTCGTGTTTTTTTTTCTTGCATGATTTTAAACAATATCTAAAGTTTATAATGACATTTCAAGAGTATTTTTACAGCTATGGAGACTAAAATGCTTTGAATTCCTAGCATACTTAGAAATGGAATATGAAACAAGGGTTTTTGTCTATGCAGAATTTGTGCAGTGGGTAGTCTCATTTCTAGTTCTGAATTAATCTTATTCATCCAGTATGTGACTTTATTTTCATCTTATGATAGATCCTGGTTATATTAGGGAATCCTCTCTCTTTTCTAAAAATCACTTTAAAATTCCAATTTTTGTTATACCAATGTCAATAATCAATTAAAAATTGTTAAGGGATGAACCTGCGACCTTAAATTAGTCATCACGGTGACAGAGGCAATAAATTTTTTTTATTGGGGGTATATGTTACATGTGATAACTCAATGAAACTTGATTTTTTTTTTACAACAGATAGGAAAATTTTGATTTTAACGCTGAAAGTACCTTTAACTCATAAAATTCATCGTTTGTTCAAGGTATGGTAAGGATTAGTAATAAAATATTCAATTTGACCCTGTGTAGGAGCAACCATGGTTCACTGATTTTAAGATTTTTTTATTTGATTATAAAATTGTCGTAATGCAATGACAAATCTTAAGAAAAGAATTTTTAAACAAAACTTAAAATAGCGATCTTTTTTGAGAATTTCAACTTTAACCGGTAAAACTTGACTCTGTGTTAATTACATTGGTTTAAATTATATACACAATTAACTTGTTGCCTTTGCAAAAAAGAAATTTGTGAACTTGAATACTGTAATTGTGTCTTAATTTTTCCATGTGCGTTGAACTCTGTTGTTTTTTTGTAATGTTTAATGTACATGGTTTTTACATTGTTGTTGTTGTTCATAATTGTGTTGTTATGTACAATTAAGAAAACTCTACAGTAATGGGTGTGTTTTTTTTCCGTCCTTACTTTTTTTGTAAAGGTTGTTTATTAAATTTTAAGTTATATACATATATGTAAGATGTCAGATTAGAACAGTTGTATGTCAGGGTTTTTTCTCTGAATGTTACAAATTTTTCTTTAACCTTGTACGTTACTTATAACTGGTAATTTTGGTAATGGGTTCAAATCCGTCTCGGAAATTTGGACTTATTTTATCACCTTTAAGACTTAACTGCAGTAACTGGTCTAAGGTCCTCTGAATTTAATAGGAGTTAACCAGTTATTGCACTAAGGTGACAATTTATAAATATGTTGCTAGAGCCTATGGGAAAGTCAGTTGTTCTAACACACTGAGGTGCTCTGTCTTCAAGGTTTTCCTAACCCACAGTCTTTTACTATAATATATAAATTGTTTTAGTATTTAATTTGCCCTCAGTCGAATTAGCATTATATAATTGTCGCAAATTGGAAGATGAATCAATTTTGGAAGTACTTTGTTTCACGATCGACCCTCGGTCAAATTAGCATAGCTGAAAGTCAGTCGTTTATGGTTTAGGAAATTTAAAATTCAGCTATGTATATATTCATAGGCTTGGGACCCTTAAGTGCTCTTATGGGCATTTTTCTCCATGATTATCCCAGTATCCTGTATACGAAAATGTGTCAAAATCGTAATAAAATATTCCCCTTAAAGATCGTCAATTATTTATAGCCGTTCTACTCAAGGGCCTCTTTCATTAGATTAAGAAAGTTTGACCAAACCATTCATGTTATGAAGCGTACTAGACAAACGTTTTGAAGTCACAATGAAATTACATTTCTGGGGATATATGGCGTCCTCGAAAGTTTAAGAGCCCTTGCTATCACTGATTGCCCCCAATATCTTCTGTTATTAGTTCACATGTACACTTTGACCTCTCCTATAATGTGAGGTATAGGGGTTATAAAAAAGATAATTTTGCATAAATTGGCATTTATATTTTTTTTTGCACTCCTTTATTTGATGAATTTTAGTGTGTTTTAAACACACAAGCTCTGTGTCGGAATGAAACTTTGAGGCTGTATGTAAGAATCGAATCATGTACCTGACTGATGAACCATTTGGAAGGTGCCTTAATTATTGTGCGATATAAGGAGATTGGATCCAAATGTCGATGCCAAAAATTGCCCCAAAACACTGAAGCTATAAATACATTTGTGTGTCAAAATATATATAATTACAATGTGGCAACTCGTCTCACCTTTTTGTAGCACAATAGGGTATACCTTGTTCTTATGAATTTTCACAATTTTCTGTTTGACTGAATAACAATTTCTTTCAGAAATCGGGAAAATTATCTCATATTTTTTTGTGCAACTGTTTTGAAGTAGTGATTTAGATGAACTTGAAACGAAACTTAAATAACTTTTTTGTGACCTCAGATTGTATAAATTTACGCAACAAAAGAAGAAAAAGAATTATTTTCAATTAAATTGCACACTGTATTCCTCGGTTTAGTCGTGTACGAGTAACTTATGTCCTAATACAATTTAAAATTTACGAAGATAGGAGCATAATATTATGATATCGAAGATTGTCATTCAAAACTTAAACTTCAATGTGTAATGTATATCTCGAGAACCAAAGTATTTTTTTTGGAGTCGTTCGTCTAAAGCCATTATTTCAAGTCATCCAATTTCACAATGATTTGGCAAAAAATTTTTTTCTGTGTTTTGATATGGTTTAATCATGAAAATTGGTTGATATCTGTAATTTATGCTTTATAGAACAAGGTATTTCGGTCAAATTCTTTATAATGACAGGAACGTTTTGGCAATAATTCACTCTGTCAAAGATTATGGTACTTGAAAAATTAATAAAAGACACTTAAATCGTTCTAAAGATCTATAAATAATGGCAATTAATTTCATACTATTATTATACATTTAAATTGCATGCACAAAGCAATGTTTACTAAAAAATATGGAGAAAATTAAATATTTGTGACTATTTTCATCTCAACCATCTGCACATTATGACCAATAATGTAAACAAATCTTCCCAACTGAAAAAATTAACAGGTCTTATAAAGGCATGTTGAACTGTATTCATTAAAGTATTTTTTGGTGCAGGGGTAAAAAGTTAATTTTTTTTACGTTTGTCCATATCAGCGATACAAACATGTTAGTTGTAGTTTTCTAATTATTCCCGTGTTATAGCCGATCATATTAACCTACAGACAGTAACCGTATTTATTTCACACATTCGATCATCAATATTAAAAATCCTGATATAAAAAAGAAGAACGAACAGCAGTATAATCTCCTATACGCTTAACGCAGCATCGCGGCACCAAGTTAAAGTGTAAACCCCGCAAGTCGATCCATCATCCCTCATAGGAGACAAGATGTTATAACGGAAATATCGTTAAATCTCAACAAATTACGCAAAAATGCCTGCGATTCATAATGAACAGTTTTTGTCCACTTAAAATCAAATTTTGCGAGTATTACTCATGTTTGAATTAGCTAGACACAATTAAACGTAAATTTCTACTGTTGAATTTATAATAGATTGATGGTACGAAATATATACGACATTGTTTTCTATTTAAGAATATGATAATATTTACATGGAAAAGAACTTAACGATTTGACATTTTGAACGTTGCTTGTTGTGAGAAAGTTTTCCATATGTCATATATGTTACCAGTTACGATTATGCGTGTCTGAAAAAATGAATATTTTATTTTATGATCAATAAGAAAATAGTTAAAGAAATAAGAAAATGCTGCACTGAATAGTAAACTGTATTTTATGAGGTTTTAACCAAAAACCTAAGAAAGCTGGCATTTGATTGGTTCAATTTATCTATTGTTTCATGAATGAGCCAATCAAGATTCTTCTTACTGACAGAACATAGGTCTGGTAATTTATTACTACAAGTCTGATAAACTGTTTTGAGATACGTGAACTTTTCCCCCTAAAGTGTCATTAATTCTGTCTTTCTGGATAATACAATTGTTGAATGTATTATAATGCAAGCAATATGAATTTGATATTAATTATATTTAAAAAAAAAAAAATTAAAAAAAATTGATACTCTAACAAAGTTTGAAAGTCAGATTAAGTTTGGCACCATTAAAACACATAAACCCATTAAAAAAAAATAGGAGAGGAAGTTGATGTTCACTTGTAGAGATTAGAAATTATGTAAATGATTCTGTTAAAAGTCTTAAATTATGTAGCAAATTCTGTTTAAAACCAGATATGGAAGGACTTAAAATTGAGTCAATGTATCATGCGCAACATTTCAAGCTTGAATTTTATTTCAGAAACCCTGCAAATACACTAGTTTTATAACAATAAAGCTTGTACCCAGGTTTTATTTCAGAAATCCTGCAAATACCACAATTTCTCTGATATTTTACGAATTGTATCAAATATAGAATTGCACTGATATTTCATAATGTTGCTCCAAAATCGTAATAAAGAAAAAACCTGTCGAGGTTTTTTCTTCTTTCATTTAATCTGAGATATTGTTCATGAAAAAGTTCGATGGCTGCAACGATAAGGGCCAGGCAGACGATGGTCTCAAATATGAAATATAATCAAACATTTCCATTGTAAGGA
The DNA here is from genome assembly GCF_026571515.1 of Ruditapes philippinarum. Lineage (NCBI taxonomy): Eukaryota > Metazoa > Mollusca > Bivalvia > Venerida > Veneridae > Ruditapes > Ruditapes philippinarum. Next base: position 159,035 of record NW_026860514.1, on the reverse strand, counting down.
AATAGAGACGTACTGTATCTTTGTTTATAATCAACGATATTAGCAAAATGCATATGCTAGTCAGAATGTCGCCTGGCCGATATGTTGTTCAAAAGCTACCGTATGTTATGAAGTAGAGTTATCGCTGATATGTTCTAAATGGTGTAGTGTATAGTGTAGTGTAAACTGTGATTGAAATAGGAAAAAGATTTAAATATGCGGGATTGTGGGATTTGAATGGGCCGAATTTTTCCGATTTTTTTTTTTCGCTTAACAAGTTTAAGATGAGTGTGGAACATTTTTTTTTTTCTGATTTATTTCAGTGTCAATTATGATATGCTGATATAAGAGTGTGAATTGTTGATGATTATATTTGTTGATAATGTAAGAGTGTGTAAATTTCATTGCCTTATATTGAGTGTGATTGTTTATGCTGATATGAAAATATTCATGCTCTTAGGGAATTTCTATGCTCATTAGAAGGCGTTCATGCTCTTATGGAATTTCTATGCTCATATGAACACATTCATGCTCTTAGGGAATTTCTATGCTCATATGAAAACATTCATGCTCTTAGGGAATTTCTATGCTCATATGAAAACATTCATGCTCTTAGGGAATTTTATGCTCATTAGAAGACATTCATGCTCTAAGGGAATTTCTTTGTTCATATGAAAACATTCATGCTCTTAGGGAATTTCTATGCTCATTAGAAGACATTCATGCTCTTAGGGAATTTCTATGCTCATTATGAAGACATTCCTGCTCATAGGGAATTTCTATGCTCATTATAAGCATTCAAGCTCTTAGGGAATTTCTATGCTGATATGAACACATTCATGCTGTTAGGGAATTTCTATGCTCATATGAAAACATTCATTCTCTAAGGGAATTTCTATGCTTATTAGAAGACATTCATGCTCTAAGGGAATTTCTATGCTCAATGAAACATTCATGCTCTAAGGGAATTTCTATGCTCTAAGGGAATTTCTATGCTCATTAGAAGACATTCATGCTCTAAGGGAATTTCTATGCTCTTAGGGAATTTCTATGCTCATTAGAAGACATTCATGCTCTAAGGGAATTTCTATGCTCTTAGGGAATTTCTATGCTCTTAGGGAATTTCTATGCTCATTAGAAGACATTCATGCTCTTAGGGAATTTCTATGCTCATATGAAAACATTCATGCTCTTAGGGAATTTCTATGCTCATTAGAAGACATTCATGCTCTTAGGGAATTTCTATGCTCATATGAAAACATTCATGCTCTTAGGGAATTTCTATGCTCATTAGAAGACATTCATGCTCTTAGGGAATTTCTATGCTCATTAGAAAACATTCATGCTCTTAGGGAATTTCTATGCTCATTAGAAAACATTCATGCTCTAAGGGAATTTCTATGCTCATTAGAAGACATTCATGCTCTTAGGGAATTTCTATGCTCATTAGAAGACATTCTTGCTCTTAGGGAATTTCTATGCTCATATGAAAACATTCATGCTCTTAGGGAATTTCTATGCTCATGCTCTGTAAAAGATTTTCATGCAGTGGCCAGGCAATAAAGTACACCAATTGACTATGAGACATTATGGATATACACTTTACTGAGAAATTTAAGCTATTTTTCAGTTCTTTCAATATGTAGCATAAATAAATAGATAAATAAATAAATAAATTGTCCTTTACTTATTAACTTATTTGTCTATGCTACAGAAAATTCCTACTGTAGACAGTTTTTTCCCTGATAATTGACATGCCATAAAAAGTAAACTGGATACTACATAAATCTCTGGTGAATGTGCAACAGTTTTTTATGCACATTCGATCCATTTCACCACATTTCACCACATTTCACCACGGCAGTACAACCTCTGTTGCCCTACAATAATGTCCGCCCCGGTGAGAATGGATCGGTCTGATTTATAAAGGTTATTCGTAATTTACCATTAGATTTCAATTACAATTCATTACTATATTTTAATAGTTAAAATAGTTTTGAGTGTTTAAAATGCTCGGAGATGAGAAACCCCCCCCCCCTGCGGAAGGCCTCAAAGTTTGGTGATATGACTGATGATATATCTCGTTTGGGCTAGACTGGTGTCTCCTCTATGCAGACAGTATAGTGAAGTAAATAAAGATAACATTAACTTAATACAGTGAATCAGTCTAGTGAAAAATGTCAGGGCTCCCATGGGGAAAATTATAAAACTTGACATTTTTTTTTTTTCATTTTTTTTTTTTGAAAAAAAAATAAGAGAGGAGTGGATATAATCATATTATGTGTTTGTATAATTGATGTCTACTGGGAAAGACAGAAACGTTTGTGGGGGAGGGGTCTATTGCCTGATAGATTTTCTGTGAAGTTTCTCAAATATTTATTACGTATGATTCACATCAATATTTATTCAAAATTTATTTCGATAATTCATTAATTACATTCATTTTTTGGGTAGTTGTGCATTATAAAGTTTAAAATATTTTCAATTTTCTTTTTTTTTCCTTCATATTTGTTTTTGCAAATAAATATGAAGTGGGTGTCTTTAATTAATTGACTATGAACATTATTTTATTGTTTATTTTCCATAGTTACTGTTCAATCAATGCAAAGAAAGTACATAATTCAGTAAATAAAAGTGAATTTTAAGATTTTTAAAATTAATCGTTAATTTGCATGTTGACTGGATTATATTTAGCAAGAGACATTGGGTAGAAATTTACTCGCCAGGTACGCCGGAACTCGGCAAATGTGGATTTTTCCGAATTTGATTCCTAGGGACCACAAGCTAACTTGAATACCGTAGTTTCAACTTGGTAAAAATAACAATTGTAAGTAAGCAAAACGTATTGACCACTAATGTATGCACAGTGGTGCACTGTGAAACCATCATAATTGTAAATGTTTGTACCTGAATATGAGTTGAGAAAAGCTGTAAGTTGCCGAGTTCCGGATATCCGCAATTCTTTTGTATCTGTAAGTTTAAATATTCTCATACAAGCTTTATATCAGAAGGACAGTGTTGACTTGACTTGTTAACTTGATGTCTGCATAGGGTGTTTATTAAATGATAATTGGATATTATAATCTAACAAGTGGACTATTACAGATACAAGTATTTGACTCATCTTCTATGGCATCAGTTATGTGCTGGTATATAGTCATGTGACATTGACAGATTTTGATGAAACTTGAACTGAACTCTTTAACACTTTCATTTTATAACCCGTCTCCATTAAGGCCCCCATGCAGCAAAAAAAAAATTTCTTCCTGTTTGTATTTGATCCCGGTTCTTTTATATTGGACCTATATAGTTTAGTCAGTAATTAATGGGAACCAGTACTAGCAGACTGGATGTGTCACAGTTTTTATTGCTTTGTCAACAAAAACATGGAGCCAGTCTACGAGAGACAGAGATATAAAAACAGAAGTGATAGCTACTTCAGAATCATTAGCAAATGGTAAAAACGTCTCTTTTATTTATTCAGTGTAAACATTGTTTATGATAGTTGAATGTCGTCTGCCTGTTCTGGAGCCATTTAGCGGTTGTTTTTGTTTTTTCTTGCTGCTTTTTTCCGTGTCTATGTTCTTTGATGGTATGCACTTGTGCAAGTAGTTTTGATGGATGGATCAAGTATGTTTTATGGCCAATCAAGTTGATAGGTCTGTAGACTGTAGATTTTTATGTTATGAGTGGTACCATATTGGGTATAGGGATGTCGTCTGCTGCGTCGTCTGCTTCATATGTTACAGTACATCGCTAAACACTTGGGAGCGTTGATGAGGATGGGGCAGAGGTAGACCTGTGGGTGGAGGTGTTTGAAAAATTAATTAGATTCTGAATATTGAAATGGGGTCAGAAAAGAATCCTATGATCAGTTTTTTTACCTGTTCGATGTCTTAATTTATCACATTGTCAACTCATTAACTGTTCCATATTCAAAAAAGGGGCAAGTCAGTAATGCAAATTCAGCATGGGTAAATTTAATAGTACAACAACCATTTACTATATTAAGTTCTAAAGATAACGCCCACTGACGAGTCTCGTACAAACAAAAGGATGCTTGTAGTCTTTGCATTGTTGTTTTATTTATTTATGTAAATCGTCGCGATGATAAAAACTTATGCTTGAAGTTACTTTCGGACAAAAACTGAAGCGGAATTAGACAAGGATAGTCATACATATTCCCCTGATGGCAAACGTAATAAGGATTCATAAATGATTCATCTAGTGGTGAAAGATTAGCAAAGTGGAGTTCGGCGACACGTTTCTCACTCTCGTTTATACGACCGACTCTATTGAATACATAGGAAATTGTTCTCGCCATAAAAACGGCTGGCCGTTAAGTCCGTGATGGATGCAGATTCCGTTTCATGAATTAAGAAGAAAAAAATGGTCTAGAAATTTTGGAGTCCCTATGTTTGTTTGATATATCAGATGTTACAGACATAAAAAAGAAAGGCTTTACTGTTGTTATTTATAATATGAACACTGATCTTCCAAGTACGGAACCAGACTGGAATTTATATATATAGGGATATGGTTTATGGCCTCAACATGACGTTGACTGTGAAATGTTTATTATGGAACGAACCAGTCTGTAAAGCAGTCTCCCTGTATTGACTTCTTTATGCGGCCTGAGCGATGAAATATTTGATAAACAAACAAATTTCCCATGCAGACGGCATTGCTTTCCTTTGATATGGGGTTAATTACAAAAAGTATTGTTTAGCTCTTATTCTATTATGTTATTTCTCAGAGATTTGATCTGGATTGGATATATAGAATTTTAAGTGTTTTGAGTACTTTAATGGCCGCACAGAACTGCGTTAACTGAAATATTGCAGACGATACCAGAATAAATTTAGCAGCTTTCAGCCTTCCATTTCTCTTGATTTTAAAAGTCTGCCATGGAATTTTTTAATGGTTACTACATTACCTTGTAATCTTTAGAGGCCAAAATACTATCATAGAAAATAATTCATATTACAGGTATAAAGTTGCCTGCTTCCAGATGCATAATTGATTTTAATGCGAATTTCAAAGGAAATATCCATTTAGACAAGTCATTTTCTGCGGCACCTTTTCCAAATGACTTTAATATAATTTTGGCATGGCATGTTGAAATTTAGCAAAAACATTTGACATACAGCGTCTTTAAGATTTTATTGGCTGCGAAAAAGCATGATAATCAATCCCTTATAGACAGACTGTGACTGATGGCATACTATATTAGTTATATGCACAAAAATTATGTTTTTTCTCTGAATCATGAATTGTCTATAATCCATAAAGGAACTTCACATACCGTACGTTGAAACGCTTAAAACATAAAATCTGAAATTCTTACATACAGGGGCACTTAAAACAGGAAGATGTCAAAAGATAATTAATAAAAAGACACAGAAAAACTGAAAATCATATTTTTGTGCTATTCATTTGGCAATCCTTTTTTTAAAATTTGGTAACTTAATTTTCACAATTTATTTCACAATAATTATTCTGGAAGAAAAAACAGAGCAAGCGAATGATAAAGATTTGTCCACAAGGTCTTGGTGTAAGACGTACATTGTATGGAACACTTATCTCGAAAAATTATTTCCAGTCCCGTCATGTCAAAAAAATTCAGTGGAGTCCCTTTAATAATGCTCGAACCGAAATTGGTTTGCTTAAAATAGGTCAGCCAGACTGCACATTCATTCTTATAGAGCATCTTGAAATTTTTGTACTGTAATGTTGAAATCCAATTTTAATGGAAGTAATGTTCAAAATTCAAAGTGTAAGACAAGACTTCAGTTACTCAAATACAGCAGGTTAAATATAATGTAATGATTTTTTCATCAATTTATTTTACAAATGACTCAGTATCATGAACCTCTGCAATTTCATCCTGGCTTTATATGGTGTATAAAACTCCATTATCTATATAAAAGTACATCACCCTGTGAAATAATTCTCGAATTTAATTACCCGAGTCTCAGTGCTTCCAATTTTGTTTGTTGTACATTCCTGAGAGTGTATAATTAAATCAGAGACATGTTTCTTACATAATAAAAACAACAGGAGAAACAATGAGGGAGTAACTCTATCTTGATTTACTGAGGAAGTTATAAAAATAGACTGGTTTTTCATACATAAATCTTATCAAATAGTCTGGTTCCAAAGTGTCTATATAATATAATATGTGTCCAGTCGAGGCGTCTAGTAGATCACCCAGAATTCTCTTGTGTACATTAGATATAAATCATAAATATCCTTATCGGTATAATTTAGTTTGGCAGGAATTTGTTATGGTCATTTCCTAGTCGCCAGAATAATGGCTGGAAATTTGGTAATGGTCATTTTTGGGTAGCCACTAAGGCTAGAGATTGTACAATGTTGTAAAGTTAGGCCAGTGATTTACTCGTCTTGGTTTCATGTGGCTTTATGTTTAGATTTTTGATAACAATTTTTATTTCTATGTGTATGTATGAGCTAGGTTGTTGTTCAATTTTCATCTACATTTTCAGTATCACTTTATAAACATTAAAAACACATAGATAATAACTATTGATAATCTTTTATAAGGTTAAAGGAAAGTTTAAAAATAAGTATTGACTGTATAGGAATTAGTGCAGACCATGATCAGACGAATGTGCTGGTAGATCTTGGTCTGCACTAGTAGCATTTTTCTTGTCCAGCAGACAAAGATTTTGTTTGTTTGGTTTTATGGCCCATCAATACAGTATAGGTCATATGGCTTCGAAACAGGCAAGATGATAGGCTAGGAGTTAATTTAGTTTTATATATACTTATGTATATTTGTTTTTGCTGTAAACAACACAGTATATCTAACTTTGTTTTGGGGATGAAAATTTGAAAGAAAAAAAGTTTTTTATAACTGATCCTATAATAGAGAAGAATTAGTACATTGTGTTCAGATGTTTTCTTTTTCATGATGTGTAAACTGTTGGCACATCTACATTTTTTTTTCTGATCTCATGTCTACTCCCATTGATTAAGTAATTACTGGTGATTTTTTCTCTGTCTTGGCCACAGCCAGTATGGCATCGGAAAACAGATTTAATTAGCATTTTTGACCAATGATTTTCCCCTATACTGTTACTGCCTGGGACTTGCTGGCTCCACCAAACATAATTCTGTCATGTGCGCAGAGTTCATCAATTATAGATTGACCATAGTGAATGTTTGAGTCTGACCATCTTGGCACCAGGATACATTCCCCCCCCCCCTTTTCCTACAGGGGGGGGAAAGATTTTCATATTTAGTAAGCCATAAACTGACCATACAAGATTACAGGGTTTGATATTTTGGCAAACAGTGGGATATAATAACGTCTTTACGTCGCCAGGGGAGAAGTCAATAGTCAGTCTCTGACCAATCACTTCTCCCTATAATTTTTCTGAAGTGATGGTTTTGGCAAAATTGCCGAGAATAGTGTCTCCAGGGAGTGCCTCCTATACCCTGGAAATCGTATTAAATTTGACAACTGATTACCCATACATCCACTGGCTATTTCTGAAATCTTTATTTTGGCAACAAAGTCCATTTTTGTGTCTCCGCTAAACATTCCAACTAGTCTATGGCATGATGGTTGTCTAACGAAAGCGGTTCATATTTCCGAATAGATAACTGACCAGCTTAGTGCAGTTCCTGAGGATATTTCGAATTTCCATAAAATATTTTTCTCCGATATTTCTGTTCTTATTTGGCTGTATTTAGTTGCGTGGATATTGTTTAGTGCATTATTGGTGCAACAATCTCAGTCAGGCTGTCTATGGTTGGGAGTAAATGCGTTTTGTTGTGTTTACATTCTTTATTCTTTATTTGTTATTCAAAATAGATAGAATTTTTTGATATCATATCAATTTATTTTTTTGTATTATGACAAACATTTTGCCTTCGGAATGAATTTCATTTGGTGCAATGTTAGGAGAATATTTCGAACAGAGATGTAAATTTCTGTAAACAAATATGAAAGTGTTAAGGAATAAAAATGATTTTTTTTTTAATAGGAGATATGAATCATGTTTTCTCATTTGTCTGTTCAGCTGTCTGTTTGTTAATGGACAATACAGTTGAATATGTGTGCGTGTGTGTGGTGCGGGGATGGGGAAGGGCCCGGGGGGGGGGGGGGGGTGGTGGGGTGGGGCAGTGGTATCCATGTGTTATGACACATATCCTTTTCATTTCTTAAATGAGTTTGTTTTCTTATAAAAATGTACATGTCCCTCTAGGGAAGAACACAAATGGTATAGTATTAAAATTTAAGAAAAATTAAAAAAAAAAAAAAAAAAGTATGATATGATATCCCAGTGAACTATCAAAGGTGTGTTATCACTAGAAATTATTAGTTTCATGAGGATCAAAGGCAACATATCTTAATTTTTTTTATGAGTAAGAATACCGCAAAAAAATATATGAAAGTATAATTTAGGTCAGCCATTAAAGATAGTTAAAGGAATGAATTATTATGTATGTTACTATAAGACCCAAAAATATACCAAAAAAAATATGTTACTGTGCTAGTACGACATGGTAAGATAAAAGCATAACTGAGACAATAGTCTTGTCAGTGTATGTAAATAGGGACGTACGACACGATGTAATTTATGTTAAAATAGAGCTGACAGCTTTACAAAACACACTATTACACGCTAAATTTGTCCGTACTCATTGTACAACATATACTGGCTATTAAGTCGTATAAAAAATCAAGGCTATAGGTAGGTTTGTCCACTCTATTTTCCAAATAAAGTATGTTCATAATTGTGCTTGAGTCGTCAGTATTGCCGTTACGGTCGCCCCACGTATAAACGTTAAAACCATTCTGTCTACAAGCATCGTTGTTGACATAGTTTTGTCCTCATTTATAATTAACGACACTTTTTGTCGCCAGGTTTTGTTGTGTGTTATTTTTTTTTTTCTTTGACCAAGCGTCAATAAAGAAAGTTCAAGTTTCTAGAGCCCTATCTATTAATGTTTATGATATTTATATATAGGTAAAGTTAAAAATAATGGGGCGACTCCAAGTGTTATAATTATAATTATATTATACATGTATGTACTAAATACATTCAACGCACCAAGTTTGTCATTGTTTTAAAAGGCCTATTTTATGATTTTGATATTACTGGGGTCAGAATGAATATGTCAAATGATCCAAACTCTGGTTTGACTACACATACATGACACATTGTGTTGTAAATGTGTTTTGTCTGGTATTACTGTCTGTCACATTTAAAGTATCATGATAAAATGAAAAATGGTAGGTCAACAACAGTAATAACAAATTGAGGAATATCTTTTATTGCTTGCTCTGATAAATGAAAAAAGAATGATGACAAAATCTTGTTCATTTAAGTTTATATCACTGTCAGTGATACACTCGTCAGAAAAACCAACACAATTTTATGCAAAGAGAGATAAAAATGTAGACATCGTGAAAAATCAAGAGTTGTGTCCCTTGATATTTGTGTCTTCATGATTCATATGAAGTGTTAATTCAATATAGTTTAATCAGAATTTAAGTTCCATGTAATTTAGCTAGAAAAATGATAATAATATGAACAATGAAGATTGGTTGTATGTTTATATAACAGAATTATAATAAATCATTTAAATAATAGATAAATTATTCAATTGTCTTACTTTGTATATTTTCAGATATCTCAGCGCAATTTGCTAGCGGAGTTGAAACCGGTCAGAGTACACTAAATGGTCACTGGTGTACGTTAGCGTACTGGGAGTTGCGGCAGCGCATGGGTCGTCTTCTTACCGTGTATGAGACGTTTATAAATATTTACGAATATCTACCTCGTGGTGACGGTTTATGCCTTCATGTCTTACAGGAAAATGCAGAGACAGAGTCCGTGAGACGAACTAGAGAAAAAATAGGTTTTGGAGTGATTTTAAGTCGCGAAGGTGACGCAGTGTGGCTTTATAATCGGTCACAGTTTGCCATATTTGTTCACTCGCCGACGTTAGAAAATGAGAACGGACGGACGTTAAATGTTCATAAAGTGATGCCTGGATATTCCTTGAAGATTTACGATTACAATCGTAGACAGTTTCTCGACAATATTCATGACCCAAAATATCTTGACGGGCCGTATGACCCGTATTCGATACGAGTTAGTTTTGCTAAAGGTTGGGGCCCACACTACTCACGTCAAGTTATTACATCGTGTCCTTGCTGGTTAGAAATTATGTTGAATATAGACAGATGATAGCGGATGTCACGATGAACACACAACTAACAAAACATTCTCACAGGATTTATAAGTCAATTCTTGCAGTCTGAAGTCAATTCTTGTTGTACAAACAACAAATAACCTGAAAACCCTAGCAACCAGAGTTAAAGATGGAAAACAATAGAATTATCATCTGATGAATTACTTTTTCACATACATATATACAATGTATATTTCTTTTGGGCATTAAATGGAACTATTTTATTCTATTTTGTGTAAAACTGCTATTTTATCTCTGTTGGGCATTTCACTGAATTGAAGAATATTAAGAAATTAGTTTAATTAAATCAATCAAAAATACTGCTGATGTATTGTTAATCTTTGTTTTTAGAATTTTTCTATCTGTGAGTCACACCTTTATAAGGACGTAAATTTTTTCATCCTTTCAAATTAATGCCCATAGAAAAATTATTATATAGTCAAGATTTACTTCCCTTTGTTTTCTAAAGACTGGTTACCGTTACTTTTTAAGTGAAGATTTCTTAAAGAAAGTTTTAAAAATGGAGTCGGTATACAGTCAGCTGATTGTGTTTGGTGCGATAATGAATTTGATATTAAGTTTTTAGAGCTAAATGATATATATCACAAAATGTTTTATCACTGAATTAAACTGTTTTTTATGTATAACTAATCTAAGGGATTTTTATATAAAAGAAAAGCACCAGTTGTTTCTTTTAGAATTTTATTAAAGATATAGTGAACTGTATCAATGGTTGAAAATATATATAAACTTGGTTTTATATTATAAAAATTATCATTTTAACATACAACATTGTTTTACCTCACTATTTGAAAAGTTAAAACATGACATTTGAAAGCTCAGGTTTTAGTTCATTTTTTTTCTATATGCTATAAATAGATTGTTTTGTTGTAGTTATTAGTGTATGTGTTTTAACATACTTTTCTTAAGAAAATTCTCTGTTATTGTTTTTTTTTTTAAGAATAAAATTTTTGTCAAAAGAATGGTGTCTTAATATTTAAAATTTGTTTCTTGTTAGTTAAGATTTTATATTTCAATCTGAAGACCAGTCAAGGAAAACTGCTTTGTCATTGGTCAGTTTTGAAAAGATCGTGTCATAATGAGCCAATCAGATTTTGTTTTTATTAAATTATTTAGACTGGTCTGCAGATTTAAACTTCCTGGAGCTTTTGTTAGGTAATTTACCATAATGTGCCTTTATTTTGCTTGTTAGATGGTTATTTTGAATATTTTAGAGCCAGTTAAAGCCGTTCATTGACATATATGTTTAAATTCTTAATAGTGAATTATGAGAATATAGCTTAACCAGCCTGGTATTTGAAGATGCAGCGTTCTGTCAGTGAAATATGAAATATATCATTACATGTGGTAAACCACATCTTAAATTTGTATTAAATATCTAACTTCTTGTCTGTATGACAGTATATTTTTTGTTCACTACTGTCAGTGAAATATCAAAAATATCAATATCTTCTACTAAAAACAAATTTAAAATTGCTTTTATATGAAAAGTTTTAAGTTCACTTTTGGTAAAGGTCAAGTTTTGAGACAAAACCATAAAAATCAACAGTTAATTCATCCTTTGACCAATGATCTAGAAAAGCAGAAAATCAAGTCATTTCTTTTTTTTTTTGGTTCTCTCTTTTCCCAAATTTTATAAATGAGCATTCATGCCATATACACTTACTCAACTAAAACTTGGAATAGAACCAAACATTTTAATTCCTCTTATCGGAGGTTGGCTCATACTGGAAACAAAAAACATCAACTTTTCTTTGGCACTGTATACCAAGCATTTTAATTTCATGTTAATTTTCTGGGATATTTTTTTTGTCCTGTTTTTGTTTTTCTTTTCTTTCTTAATTGCTCTTTTAAAAAATCAAATTTTAAATAAAATAAAAAAGTGCCTTTTTTAACTAATTTTTTTTGTTGAATTTTTGTTTTGTTTTGCTATGGTAAAGTGAATATACTAAAAAAATATTAAAGTTTTAGAGAAATTGATAACTTATCATGGAACTACTTTTTTGATGTGATTGAGATGAAACAAAACAAAAAGGAGTTCCATTTTGAGATTCAATTTTTACTTTTCTTTGATAAATTATTCAAAATTTCTTATTCAATGAAATTTTTTTTAGAAATGTTCTTTGATATTAAAAAAAATAAAATTTCCAATGTAAGTCAAACAAAGTATATGCAAATGGGAAACTGAAATTTCGCTGTTCAATGAAAGTTTTTGCTTTACTCTCGTAAGATCTTGGTTGTGATATTTTGTTTATTTTTTTTTTGTTTGACTTGGAATAAGATATTAAAGAACTTTGTATAAAGTTCATATTTTCTTTAGTACAGCAGATTTTTAAATAAAAGTTTCTTTATAAAATACAAAATCTATGGGATTATGGCCAGCTTCAACTTTTAAAAGGTTTTGTTCGGTTTTTGTTCATGAATAAAAAATTTCACAGAGTTACAGCCCCTCAATAATGACATATTTTGTTTTCAAATCATTGGCTGGTTTATAACTATACAGAGTTTCTGTCATTTGTAAGAATTATTTTAATACCATAATAATATCTAAGAAGTCAATGTATGTTGAATTAAAATGTACTCTTGGAATAGGATGGTGTCTTTTAATTGGTGCAAAAAAATTTTTTTACATCCTTTAAGATTAAACTCATTTCCTTATTTAATGTCATCAAAAGTGCACATGTACTTTAAGTACAAAAGTACTTTACAATCGACTTAACATTATAACATCATTCAGAGATAGTGCATGCCCCCTTGGAAAAATCGTAATCTTGTATTTACCTCTATATGTCTCTATACCGTTGGCACACAACTATTAATATTTAGCATCTCAGTGTTTAAAAGGATAGAAAATTCGGAAGTTAGAAAAAAAAATTGAGCAATGAAGTCTCGTAATTTTTTGGCAGTGACTTCTTTTTTCATGTGTATACAAAGTGTGTGGTATCCGAAATAATACAATTAATTTGTTTTTAATCAGGCAAATAAAACGTTTTCAAGGGTTGAAAGTAAAGGTTTCAAATGCTGTTTCATCTAAAATCCCAAGAAATTTAATCCTTGATTTTAATTGTTTGAAAGCTAGTGGTGATTATAATTTATAGCATATGACACCATTATAGATCGAGCAGATCGAGAGCGTGCACATCCGTGAATTCTGACTAGACTGTATAATTCTGTAGATTGGATTTAAATTTCTTGGACGAACAAATGTTCGGTACCAAATTAAAATGACAGTGGAAAACGGAGGTATTCCGTTAGGTTAGTTACGACCAAGGTTTGTGCTCGAAAGGTTGACATGTGGTGACCTATATTCAGATTGTTCGTTCATTGACTTACCCAGAATTCATTGTAAAATGCATTATAAAAGTTTCTTCTACACGGGTTAAATTTTGAATCTTCATTTTCATAATGATTTTTTCTTTTTCTGTTTGATACGAAACTATGTATTTTTTTCCTGTGATGGTTTAACGTCACTTTCGCCCCATAAACTTTATCATTGCCTTCTACTGTTTCATTTAATGGTGACTTCCTGTTACGATTCTAAAGATATTGTATTTCGAGAATCATTAGATTTTTTTTTTTGTTTGCTCGAAGATCACATGGGAAAAAAATCTTATCTTGAAAATTTTTAATGAATCGTAATACACAGAAAGGTATTATTCAATTTTTAAGTTTTTCATTTTGATTTCGGAACTTTAAAACAAACAACCCAAAAATATATTTTATCATTATCCAAGTTTTTAAAATAATAAATTTTATACTGTTTCATTGTTTTGCCTTGTGCCAGTTTCAAATTAGAACAAATTTTATATATCTTAGTTTCACCCATAGATTTACTGTTCATTAAGGCCATATTAAGAAATAATGTTTGTTTGTTATGTTGTTGTTATTAAAGCCTAAAAATAAATCTTTTGAACATTGTGCAAAAGAATGACTTAGTCAAAGGTCAATAGAAAAACATATTTCACAATGTAACATGATATCATAGGATCATTGCGTTGGGTTAAAAAGCAGCAAACAGAATTATTTTTTGATTTGGCCTTAAATTTTAAACTTTTTGTTAGTGCCATATTATGATAAAGTGTTTTGTTTTAATGGTATACAATAAGTTTTAGACTTTTACCTTCTTTTACCCCCATTTCTTAAGTTCTGCAACATTCATTTCTTTAAATTTGCAAAGCATAAAACCATAATTATGTTTAAACGTTGATATTTATTTTAAGGAATATAAATATATCTTGTTTTTATTTAGAAATTTAATTCTGGCAAATATTTGACTGTTGAATTAATATTAATATGGAGAATAACCATAGACTTTGGAAGACAAATATGCTTGTTGATTGTTTTAACTGTCAAATCTATATAATTATAAATTCAATGATTTTATTATTGTCAGGAAACATCAAGTGATATATTGTGATGTCTGATTAAAAAACTATGAATAATTAATGTCAGATAATGATATTGTTATTTTTTTTATATAAACAAGTTGTATATCAATATTAGGCTCGTATGGTTCAAGGAACCAGTCAGTTAATGTTATAATGTTTTAAAATTGATTTAGGGGAACCAGCCTTAAATATTTCATGTATTATATCAATGCTCTTTGATGTTTCTTGTTTATATTTTTGTTTTTGATATGAATGTCATTGTTCTTGTCATTTTGATTAAAATTTGTCATAAATACTCATCCATAAGTCGGTTTAGGGAATAAGTTCTTAATTTTTACCAGTTGTTAATTATGTTGGGATCAAGTCCTGCATAGACTCCTTTCTATAATTCTTCTTTTATTTCTTGACTTTCTTGACCTTATTTACTTCTTAACAATGTATGACCTTATTAACTTCTTCCTAATTTATGGCCCTGTGACATTAAAATGTTTATGAAATGCCCATTATATTGAAGTTAAGTTATTAAGATATTTTCCTAATAACCCCTGTCTTATCCTTGAAATTTATTAACTCAGACTTATGGATGAATATTTATGGTACATATGTACTAACTACCAGTAATTGGTGGTTGTAGAAAAAATAATTATGAAAAAATTCAAAAAATGAATAAAAATATGAAAAAATATTTAAATGACTTGTGCTTATTTTGTAATGTCAATTCTTTGATGGCGAACAAGTAATGCACTAAATACTTCCCGGTAAGCGTCAAGTGAGCCTCATCTCGGTAAGCCTCATCTCGGTAAGCCTCATGTCAGTAAGCCTCATGTGGACTACTTTTTCTATGCTGCATTTAGTCATGGAAACAAAGGTCAAGTTAGTTACAGTCCAATATAAAATGTTCACTACAATTTTGCTGCATGAAAATACATATATGAAGATGGCCAGCATTAAAATATGTTTGCATTGGGACTTGTTATAGGTCAAGGTTTGGCTAATATTTCAGCCATGTTCTCTTACACTAAACCACTTGTCACACCTTGATGGAATTGGATTTAAAAAATGTAGCAGCTTTTGTCAGAAGATTAGAAGATAATTCCAGAATGTGCACCTTATTGCAAAGGAGAGCATAAATGTTTACAATCCGATGTATCTTAGATATAGATATACTTAGTGGAGAAATGATAATAGTTTTAAGTAAGAAATCTACAGGGGTGACCATGCCCGAGTTGTTGAGGTTGTTACCTTTGAACTTCTTTCCTCTACAGTGGGTAAGGACCCAAGCAGGGCCTTGAATTCTATTGCATGAGGAAGATCTCTAGCTTGCCTGCAAAACATTGGTGGTTCTACTTGGTTGTCAACACATGTCTGAAATATTGCATGGGGTCTTCCTCCACCAGTAAACCCAAAGATCTCTAGCTTGCCTGCAAAACATTGTTGGTTCTACTTGGGTGTCAACACATATGGGGTCTTCTTCACCAAGTAAACCCAAAGATGCAAAACATTGGTGGTCCACGCATATCTTAAATAATGCATGAGGTCTTCCTCCACCAGTAAACCCAACAAAATAAATATATAAATGTTACTGAAGATTGTGTGTCATACAATTATTTCGTGTCATACTGACATTATTAAAGTCATTTCACAAATTTTCTGCTTTTGCAATTGTCCCCAACCATAATGGTCACTCCATAAATGACCCCAGATAAAGGCAGGCATTTGGAATAAACAATGGCCTTTTAACAAGCCAATCTAACAGTTTTTGCACATGAATGCAGCAAGGTTCAAACCTTTCAAGAAAAGGGAAAAAAGGTCATAGTCACCATCCATAGCCACTCAGCCACAGAGGTACAAGATAACAAAATGTTATACATGCAGATTTATCAAGGACATGTAACTAAATAAGTGTTAACATCAAGAGAAGGCAAGTAGGTAAGTTTTTACATCAAGAGAAGGCAAGTCAGTAAGTGTTTACATCAAGAGAAGGCAAGTCAGTAAGTGTTTACACCAAGAGAAGGCAAGTCAGCAAATGTTTACATCAAGAGAAGGCTATGCAAGTCAGTAAGTGTTAACATCAAGAGAAGGCAAGTCAGCAAATGTTTACATCCAGAGAAGGCAAGTTAGTAAGTGTTTGCATCAAGAGAAAGCAAGCCAGTAAGTGTTTACATCAAGAGATGGTAAGTCAGTAAGTGTTTACATCAAGAGAAGACAATGCAAGTCAGTGTTAAAATCAAAAGAAGGCAATTCAGTAAGTGTAAACATCAAGAGAAGGCAAGTCAGTAAGTGTTACCATCAAGAGCATGTTACACAGTTAGTGTTTACATCAAGAGAAGGCAAGTCAGTAAGTGTTGACATCAAGAGCATGTTACACAGTAAGTGTTTACATCAAGAACTTACTGTAACTAAGTGTTAACATCAAGAGCGTATAACTTGGTTAATGTTACACCAAGAGCATGTTAGCCAGTAACTATTACACCAAGAGCACATAACTAATTTAGTGTTCAAATCAAGAGCAGGAAACTCATAACGTGTAACATCAAGTACATGTTATTCAGTAATTGTTAAATTCAAGAGCATGTAACACAGTAAATGTTAACATTAAGAGCATAAAACTCAGGGAGTGTTGAAATAAAGAGCATGCCACTCAGTGTTAACACAGTATGTTACTCATTAAGTGTTAACATCAGAGCATACAGTAACTAAGTAAGTATTAACATCAAAATCACATAACTCAGAAAATGTTAACATCAAAAGTAAATAACTCTGAACATGCTGAATTTCTTTAATGAACAATGGCTTTGATTTGAACTTGAACTGATTTCAATATTGAAAAAAACCGAGCTACCTCAAATTGTCCTCAATGAATATTGCTGAGTTCTGTAGATTTGCATTATCATTCAAATTCTGCACACTATACCAATTTCTAAGAAAATATTATAAAAAATTAAATATTATATAATGAATATTATTTTGATCGTCAAAACGTGAAAAATTATATCATTGGTACAAGGGAGGTAACTTGCTAAAATAACTTTATTGTTTCATCTGCAGTATTGTCCCTTAGTCTAAATCCTTTATTATGAAAAGTTATATCTGGTCATTGGTCACTTTGAACGAGACGTTTCCATTTTGATCCGACTGTTTTTTTGTCATAACTCTTCCTCACCAACACTTTCGTCGTCACTTTCAAACCCTTCATTGACGGCAGCTGAAAGAAATAATAATTTTATTAGCTTCACAAAAAATAATATCATTGAGTTCATTCTAATGACAATACACTCCAAATACCGATGTAGGGAATAATACTGATGAAAGGGAAAATAGTATTTATAGAAATTTTACTGATCAAGCAGAACGTGTTTAGGTATAGTACCTATTATAAAAAAGTCACACTGTGACGTCATTCTAATTATGTAGATCTACATTAAATATTTGCCTGAAATTTAAGTTCCGGTTTATCACACATGTATGGAGTGATAAACTATATCGGCTAAAATGAAGCTGATCTAAAAATAAGAAACATACACATAATTCTTAAAAATCTGGGACGTCTTCTATCTCCATAAATATCAGTCAGCGTTCTCTCCCGTTTCAGAATGGAAAGATCTGCAACAGGAGGGTAATATTCATCAAGCTCGGTTGCTATTGGTGGAACACTTGATGGAGGCGGGGCTTCCGAGTTCATAAATGACGCCATTTCATCAGACGTCATTTCTCTTCCGTAGAAAGAGGGCGTGTCAAATGACGTCCATATATGTGTTGAGGTTGGCTGTAATACGACTGGTTCGGGAATTCCTTCGCTACTTGAAACAATATCTCTGATTGGTTGAATTATATTTGGAGGCGTGGCATTCTTTAAAGGAACTGTTCCTACAATTATCAAAATTGGAAGACGGAGATTGACGTCTTCTTTAGGACAGCACACTTTTAACTAAAATACAAAAAAACAACAACTGGATATTGTGAAACATTCGATAGGAACGAATCAACAAGTTTAATTTCCTTACGACTATGCATTTTTAGTATATCTACGATCGTAGAAAAGTCAAATGAATGCTTTATCAAAACCATTTGAAATTGAAAAAAAGACAGTTCTGAGCTGGCTTGATTCATTGATACTGAAAATCATATATTGTTGTTGGCATGAAATGGGACAAATATACTAAAATTGTTATCATTTCTTCTTTCTTTTGACACATAAGAGGCTGACACATATATTACATATACATCACACTTTTACAGTACAAAGTTTTCGCTTTCATAAACTTCATAGCAACGGAAGTAATATTTCGCGCATGCGTGAATCGATGAGAGCAAGCATGGATGCGTATACATGCTTATTATTGATGATCAAAGTATTTGTAGTACATTATACATACATGAAATTATGTACAATCTCAATAAGGGAATGCTTACCTCGGCAACATAGTCTATGTCAATAAATGAACATCCGGGCAATGAGGTCACGTGCTGTTTTGAAGGTAATGTTAGCGTTTCATTTTCGTATATTTCTTCCTTCCCAGGTTTGATTTTCCCGCGCAATTGTTCGCATATCGTCTGCTTTTCTCGTGTGTTTGATTCAAACGGAACGTCACCGTACGTTATAATCTGAAGAAGATAATATTAGAAATAATTAAGATCACAGTCTTAAAGAATTCTGTAATACCGACATTTTATTTTTCGCAAGATGTTTGTATTTTTTTTACTTGTTTTTGTTTTGATAATATTGAGAGAATACTGCCGACTTTGAACATGTAAGTCTCACACATTTTATGTTTAATCATTTATGACATTGTCGAGTGTATAGTGTATTTAAAATGAAATAGGAAAATCTTTAACTATAATTACAAATAAGACTACCTTATAAAGTTTTAATTTTGTTGATTTTATACTTGAAACAGATCCATTATATATTTCAGCATCGCATAAAATGGATTCTCCCGAAACAAAACCACGCCTATTAATTCGGAAAGCGGCGGAGATAGTTCCTTGATTAAGACAACACCCACAAATAACACAGGAATCCTCGTCTTCTGCTCCTTCCTTTTAAAAAATTACAACAAGAATTCTACTATAAATAAATAAAATAGAAATATAATTAAATAAGTTACCTCCAATGATATAGCTTAAAGCGAGATTTTAAATCTTACCAACACTTGCATGATCACACGACCACATCCCAGCTTTCAGCCTTAAGCATCCCCCGATGTTTGCAAAGCTTACCATATAACTTTCAACCATGAACTTATTTAACTCGAGCTTGATGAACACTTTCATGTGCGGGTGTTTTTAAATTTAATTTTTCACTACTTTCCTATCTAAATGTTGAATTCTGCTTAAGCGGTGCTAGGGGCTTGGACGGAAGCTTGAACATTTGCAACTGCCGTCCAAGAACAGGCTACGTCCAAAAAAACAGCCTGCAATATTTTCAATTTTGCCATTTTGAGTGTCCTTTCATCATCTTTATAATCGAGAGGCAGGAGATTGGATTTATAAGTTAGTTCAAGTACTCCACCGAATCATACAGGCGCTATGCGAGTAGTGACACATGTATATAAATATGTTCCTATCTGTTGAAAACTTACGTAGGAATTCTGACTATTTCTTCTATTTGAAAAAAAATATGTGACGCACAAAGCATTACTTTTCTCTATTAATTATCATAGCAATTTCGATTCTGGCTTTCACATTCCCATGTAAAGCTTACAGTGTAATTTCGGCTGTTTTAGCTGATTTCACAAAGATTAAAAATCATTGAATGAAAGCTAGAAATGTCTACTAAACCATTGCTCCTTGAACGTTGTTCAGATCCAGGGACCGCTCCACACCAAACTCAACTCGACCCGACTGGTCAAGTAAACCCCATACACCGTGAATCTTTGCCTTTACCCAGTATCTGATGTATCCATGTCTACCTGTGTCAAATAAGTGAAGAACATGTACCTGTATATTTGTAAATATAATTTAATTTGGTTGACGTTTATTGATCTTTTAAATTTTAGACATTTCTGCATTGTCGCTAGCGAATGCCAGGTGATGTACAGTATCTTATAAATAAGCTAATACTGAAGTGGAAAAAGAAGAAGAAGGAAAGGAAAAGAAGGAGGAGGAGAAAGAGAAGGAAGGAGGAGGAAGTGGGGGAGGAAATGAAGGTTGATGTGAAGTAAAAGATAAAACGATGACTAAAAAGAGTGAAGAATAATAAGTAAAAAATACTAATATTTAGAAGAAAAAGAAGATAATAATGATGAAAAAGAAGAAGATGATGATAAGAAGAAGAAGAAGAAGAAGAAGAAGATGATGATAAGAAGAAGAAGATGATGAAGAAGAAGAGGAAGATGATGATGATGATAAGAAGAAGAAGAGGAAGAAGGAGGAGGAGGAGGAGGAGGAGGAGGTTTTACCAAAAGAAGGTTATATTGAAGACAATGAAGAAAAAGATGAAAATGCAAGCTTAACAGAGAAGTGAGAAGAAGATGAAGGAGAAAATGATAATAAGAAAAAACAAGAAAAAAAGAAGGAAAGCTGTCTACCTTCAAAAGAAGATGGTATATGTGGTGGTAGATCAAACTTGTAGTTAAATACGTGTTTTCCGCTCTCCAAAAACTCTATATGTGTGACATCCTTTTCTGGAGCTACGTTAAGAAAGCAAATCAATAAATGAAAGAACAGCAAGCAATACTCTCAACTGTAACACGAGAAAACGATGTAATTTTATTGTTTAAGTTTCAGCTATTCTCAACTGTCTTAGTGCGATTAAAATGTTAAGATACATACAAAAGCTTTGCTTGTGTTTCAGTTTCAACTAATACGGATATTGACTTATAAAGACCGCATAAAACACTTTCAGTTAATGGCTTGCATTTTATAATTCTTAAAATAAATAAAAAACGAAATGCTTGTTTTCATATTAACCCCATAAAATCTGTTTTTTACATTCCACCACCAAAAAAAAAAACACAAAAAACTTAACAAAAATACTACCACAGAAAACCTTATACCAAATGACTGTTCTTCATATTATTGCACATAGACAACCGTATACTAAAAGATTGTTTTTCATATTGCTCACTGATAACCTAACACCACTTATGTTTGTATTTCGTATTGTCCACAAAAAAACCCTTATAAAAATAAAAATACCTTTTTATTTCGCCTGTAGTTCGTATTGCCCATAGAAAATCATATACCCAATGCCTGTATTTCGTATTGCCCATAGAAATCCTTATACCAAATTATTTGCTTTTCATTATTGCCCACAGATAACCTTGCAACAAATGATTGTTTTTCATATTGCCCATAGAAATCCTTATACCAAATGATTTGTTTTTCATTATTGCCCATAGATAACCTTATACCAAATGATTGCTATTCATATTGCCAATAGAAATCCTTATATCAAATTTTTTTTCATATTGCCCATAGATAACCTTCTACCAAATGCTTGTTTTTCATATTGCCCACAGATAACCTTATACCAAGTGATTGTTTTTCATATTGCCCACAGAAATCGTTATACCAAATGGTTTGTTTTTCATTATTGCCCATAGATAACCTTATACCAAATGATTGTTTTTCATATTGCCCATAGATGACCCTGTCGTATTTATGTACAGGAAACTTTACATCAGGTCCTTATTTGACTATTTTGTTTTACCTTTCCCGAACACAATAATAGAATGTTTTATGTATTCCTCTGTCTCGTAGAGTTTTCTTTCCTGATCACCAAAACCTTCCTTCCATTCAGCATGGCATCTTCCTCTTACTTTAAGCTCTATACCTGCGGTGAATGAAATGTTCGAGAGAGATTTGTTGCCCCTTACCAAGGTATGACGAAAATTGCCAAACATTTTGTATTGATATTTCAATACTGACCGAGAATAAGTCAAGCGGTATAAATGGGGAAATTTACTTGGAGCGTATGCCTTAAACAAAGGAAAAAATATCTGCCAAATCGGTAGCATTCTTCAATATGAGAGTTACAACATAGCATAATTATGTCAGAATTAACAAATAAAAGCGACGAAACATCACAAATTGAATAAAAGGTAAGTAGTCGTTGTTACGCTTTTGGCATTTCAGAAAATATTTCATATTTATTGTACAATTTGCCATTATTTACTATACATTTCTATATTTAAACTTTGTCATATGTATGGATAATTTTAGACACCTGAAAATTATTATAAATTTAATTTAATTTTTTAAAGATTTTTTTTACCTTTGTTCTGCATAAATTTATGGATTTTTTGTTTATATTTTAAAGCATAAGTAAAATTTTCTCCGGACATTTTTCAACTTCAAAACAATTCTGTTAAGTTTAAACTGTCTTATTCGGAGGAATATTTTTATTGGTAAGTAAAATAGAGAAAAAGGACTTCCATAAAGAACATTTAAAGCGCTAAAATTTAACAAAGTTGCAGGCAGACTCAGTTTGATAGAGCCTGTTTATAGACGGAATGTGCAAGCTATCTTCCACGCCTCCCTAACACCAGCATCAGCAAAACTCAACATTTTACATAAATTTTTACAACATTGAATTTAGGAACGGCTTTAATCTTGAGCGATAATTCTTACCTTGAACTTTCAGACCTTTCCTCACCGTCATTATAAGTTTCCCGTGCACAGTTTGGCCTGCCAGAAAGTTCCCATCAGAACTATTCTCCAAGCTTATTTCTAATTTGTCAAGAATACTCATTGCTTAAATTTCCTGTATTGTTGTTTTCCCTAGAAATATATCTTGTAAAGGAGTCCTCGAACATTCGGAAGAAATGTAGATTCTAGATCTACAGAAATCGATTCGTAATAAGCGAAAAAAAACAACGGTAACTTAATTGTAGCTCTGCTTAAAGAGATCACTTATTGATTGCTTAGCACTCTCGTTGGTGTCATTTTTTAACGTAAAGTTTTCGGTTGAAAGCTTTTGAGTTATGCAAATGGACCAACGACTCATGTCTTGACAGTGTCGTTTGTACTTGTCCCATATTTTGATAGTTTCCGGAAGCATGACACGTCTGTAATGGAAAGCATATTGATAGTTTCACATTTCTTGTCACAAAGGGTTCTAGTGTAAATGTATAGGTTTGCATCAGTTGGGTACGAGATTTTACAGAAATTTTTACAGCTCAAGTAAGATTTCGTGTATCTTTTTGGGTAAAAACCGACACTGAATATACATTGACCAATGAAAAGCCTGAGATTTGAGACAGAGCTAAAAAAGTTTCTAAACACGAACACAACCATTTGACGTATTGATCTGACACTTTTTACGATTTACGTTATTTAATTTTTTTTTTCACGTTTTGTTTTTTTACATTTTGTATTTTGTATTTTGTAGTATTTTTTCCTTTCTTTTGTAAGATAATCCAGGTACATTAAGTCCATATAAACCGAAATCCCTGAAGAATTATTTGGTCCAATTTGTAACTGAAGAACATACAAATAAATAAGAACAAACTACTAAAAACTGCGACTCATATTTTGTAATTTAATTTAAAAAATCTTTTCCAATCAAAAACCTCAAAACTTGACACAAATAAAAAAGGAATCGATTACACGCTGTCAGCTAAGGTATTATACATAAAATACCATCAGTTTGTAAAAGGTATTGTTCGATATTATAACGTTATACGATAATGATCGATTTATAGATTGATTATTTGATGGATAATCTACTGAAGGTATCTTTTGTTTTCTTGAGTTTTGGCCAGGTTAAATGACTCATTATGGAACGGCATGATTATAAACTGGGCGTCTATCTTGGGGTACATGATATATTGTTGGGAGTGCATTTGGATACTTATGTATGTATATGTAAAGAGACCGGGGACATATCTGCTTTTTTAATTTCCCTCTTCCTGATAACACAGATTAAAATATGAATGCAATACAGTTCGATATGTATGTAAAGAGACCGGAAATGTGCTAAGAAACTAAAAATGTAAACAAACAGTAATTTAACGCTAGGAGTAGAAGACAGAATTTATAACAATATACCGAGTTACATATTATCAGTCAAAATTTTACGTACATTTTTTTTATTAATTCATCAAACGATCGTGAACGCGCTAATAGTCCCATTTGGGGAAAATATGTTAGCGAAACTCCGATATATTCATAAAATTAAAAATAAAGAAATAGAAGCTGTGTCAATATCAACTTCGAGCTCGCCATACGTATATGAATTGTAAATTGCGAAATAAATAAGCAATCGTCTGCTTTTGTTATCCGATTTAATAAATTTCGCCTACTTCATTCACTATTTTAGCGCCTACCTCATTCCTTATTTTAGCGCCTACTTCAAATCGCCTCTGTAGTCGAGGGGTTAGAGTCGATGACTTCTAATCCAGTTACCTCTCTGGCGTGGGTTCGATCCCCGGGAGATGCTTTGGTAGTTTAGCGAGGAAGAAGGTAGTCTAGTACTGGTGTAACTCTCCAGGAACGATGGTTAGGAAACTACCCGCCTATATGACTGAAATACTGTTGGACAAAGGCTTAAATTGAAACAAACAAACAAACAAATAAAAAATTCCTTATTTTAGACGCCTACTTCATTCCTTATTTTATACGCCCACTTCATTCCTTATTTGAGCGCCTACTTCATTCCTTATTTTATACGCCCACTTCATTCCCCTTTTTAGCGCCTACTTCAATCCTGTTTTTATTGCACCAACCTTATTCCTTCTTTTTGCGCCTACTTCATTCCTTATTATTATAAAACAATTGGCATTAACTTCAAGATATTACTTTAAATTATAACAAAGTTTATTGATTTAATTTGTATGACTCAATGAAGTGCTGTCGTTTGTCTGGTGTTAAAAAATACATATGCACGGGGATGGAACCCCATATATGTATCTCAAAAATGAGCATCGGTAAAAAATATATGTAAATTTCTGCTGCACCAGATGTGAAGCATAACACCAGATGTGACTGTAAAAATAGGTCAATCGCAGGGTAAGTTTTCATCTTTTTAAACATTAATTTAAAATTCAATTCATTTTTTCAATAAAACCGAAATGTGATTCTACCTTCTTGACTCTCCTCTGTATTACCCATTTTTGTTTTGGATTTCTATGCACTTTTCATCGAGATATTCTTTCCGTCATGGGTTCTGGTGTGTCTTAAACATGCAATGTGAATGAAATGAAATGTCACTAAACGGACTCAAGAAACAGAGATTTTTTCCGATGCTCATTTTTGAGATACATATGGGGTTCCACCCCCGTGATATGCAACGCAATGTCGGGCTAAAATTTGGAACCCATAATGCGGATGTACACATTGTATGATAGAGAAACACGCGTACATCACATTGTATAAGGTTTACACAATAATGACCAATTTAACCATTAACAACAACAACAACAACAACAAAAAACAAAAACATGCACGTTTTTTTTACATTTTTATATCATCAATTATTGTACTTTCAGTCAAATCTTACATAAAATGAATTAAATATCGCAAAAGTATTGCCGGGGTTAAGCTTATTCAAAAAAAATGATACTACAATGTACATGTATATCTTATGAAAAATATTCAATACCATTTCAAGTACTTTACTTTTTAAAGTAAGGCTTATGCAACAGCAGAAAATATTTATAAATCTTAGTAAATATTACGGATTGCAACAAAACAGTCTTTTCTTTAATATAGAAAGGCCCCACTGAAGGCTGTCGCGTAACACGTGTCACTTCCATACAACTGACCGTCTGTTACTTGAATCCAAACAGATTGTCCACGTAGTACCGGAATAACAGCAACCCCAGTACTCTGAACGCTTTTTCCTCCAGGATTAATAACTGCAGTACTTTTGAGAACGTTTTCCAGCATAAGATTGGCCTTTATTTGTTTAGTATCCCAGTGTTCTATTTGGAAGGAAAACATGTACAGGTTTACTTACATGTAAGAATGTATTAGTTTCTTTACAGGATCTTTTTTGTTATCAATATGCTCATCTTCATTCATAACTTCGTGTTTGCAAATTAACAAAAAAGAGATAGCTTTGTCACGCTAAACTTACAAGGGGATGCTCGGTTTTAGAGATAATCTCTTAAATCTTGCATTTTGTCTTAGATTGTAAGATGACATTTTTAAAAGGTTATTTTCAAATAATACCACTTTAGAGAAATCACGAACGTTCTTTTTATTATTTACAATAGGGAATGTCCATGTGATAAAATAAATAATGCATTTCTGAAGGTACGCACAGACAAAAAAATGTTTACGCCCGCGTCCATCATTTGAACCTTTGTGTATACCAATACATTGTATTCCGAGTAAAACGGAGGGCAAAATATTATGCTGCATTAAGTGCATGATTTCGTGCATGCACCATTCCCTCTTAAGGGAATATACAAACAAATTTCTTCAAACAGATATTTTGGAAGTATTCTTTTTCATAATTACATTCAATTGAAATCTTTTGCAGCAGATATATACGTTTGTACACTTTTGCTATACATGGTTTGAAGATGACTGTATATTGTATGTTAATATAATTATTTTCACGCTCTTTTTACATAGTAAAAGCGTTTAATTCAGATCATTAATAAAACAAGGTCTTTTAAGGACGATTATAATTTTAATTTCAAATCATGATATTATTGTGTGCAACTGCAACAATTGATCAGTTGCTATTAGTAGAGAAACAAATAAAGGGATACAACTCCTCAGATAGATACAATATATGTCCGAGTATTTTCCTTTTAATATAATATAGACATGCATTTATGTAGCCTCGTTTTAAACTTTTTTTGTACGATTATATTGACATTGTATTTTGATAAAACATTCTGTAGAAATGTTTATCAATGAATAAAATGTAAAGGATTATGTTACGGTTATATACGAGAAATTAGTTCATAGATTATGCATTACTGAAAAAGGGCAAAGTTACTCCTAGTTTATTTGAATAAAATGCTTTGATCAAACAAAAATTGGAAATGAAAATACAGAAATAGAAAATGAAGAAAGAGAAATTTCGGTTTCTAAATTTGCAAAAGTTCAGCATTGTCTTTGTTTGAAACGTTGAAGGTAAGAATTTTTTTCTCGAAAACTATTCTGTCACTCGCTTCACCATTCTTCGATAGGATGTTTGCATCAGATATCAAAGAAAATTCAATGAACGAAGTGGACCTACATGGAAAGACATTTAAAGCTGTTGAAGAGTTTTTTTTTTAAATGTTATATACCCAGATTCCTTAGTCGAAATAACTCAGGAGAACGTTTTCAGCATATTACCATTGATTGAAGAATATTAAGTTCAGCATCGGAAGCCGAAATGTATTAAAGTTATTTTAGAATACGTTCATCAACATCATGTTATTTATGAGTTGTTTTGTTTTGGTATTAAATGAAGCATGTATGTATGACTTGACAAAAGTTCGAGAAGAATATGTTACAAAGATTCAAGTCTACAGAAAGTGAATATTCTTGCAGCAAACGAAAAATGTCTAATACCAGCTGATATCTTGATATGTAAGAAGAGTCGAGCGTCTTGAACAAACTGTATATCACGTTTGATGTGAATAAGTCGTTACACAAGGAAAAAGTAATAAAGTCTGAAACTTGGAAACAAAAAAATAAATAAATACAATTACAATGTATAACTGTTTGAAAATGTTTGAACAATACATTCAAGACAAAGTTATTAATGAACCAGAAAGTTTGCTTTTTAAGTTATTTCCCCCCGGATTATTTTATCTAAATAATTGTCATTCTCTTGCTTTGCACCAAGGTCAGGTTATTAGCGACACACTTTTACACAAATGAAGGTTATGAGAACAGATCTTATTTTATTTAGAGAAGATTCATATGAATTTATATTCAGCACTTTAAGAATTTCGTTTTTTTCCCATGGTGTCTTGACGAAAACATGTAACGGTGATTAGCATGCATATCTTTAACCTCAATTAATTAAGAAATAAATTCATTAATAATTTGACTGTATTTTTTTTTTATAAAACAATATTGTTTTTTTAATGTGATATTCATGTAAATAAATCTATGTAAAAACTTTTTATATACATATTACTTTTGTTTTGCCAATCCGTCCTGAAAAATACATACCCCCCCCCCCTAAAAAAAACAAAAAAACAAAACAAACAACAACAACAAAAAACCCCCAAAACATAACAAAACAAACAAAACACACACACACACACACACAAAACAGGTACTACTCTTGTTACGCTATTATGTAAATTTAATATCCTATATTCGTTTTCCAAAGAGTTGACATTGATATTTAAAGACGTTTAGTAGGGTGTATTTTGTCGCTATTAACCGTGTTAACTGATCTGGATAGAGTGGCAATGTTTTACTGATATGTGTATTGTGATATTTGATGTTGTAACAGTGATGATAAATAAAATATCCAACATTTAAGATACACTGCATATTACAGCATAATTATGTTTGATTTATACCCTTTTCAATAAACTGATATTGATAGCCCAACATTTGTCCGCTGTTTAGTGATCCCAAAGCAAGTGACTTGCTATCATCGGTTGCTATCAGAAATCTGTTCCAACTAAATCGCGGTAGTATTGCGCATATCACGTAACTAGTAACTGGTTTGTAAAAAGTAATACTCAAGAAGTATATGGCAAAGACATATTAAATGCAAATGCCATGTATTTGAAAAAGGACCATGATTCCGTAAAAGTAAGTAAATAACATGGGTCAAGGCCTTGGTGACAATAGACATATGACAGTTTTGTTGAAATCCTTTGAGAAAGGTAAAACTGAGTTGAGATCAAATGAAATGGTCAATGAATATTCACTTGCACGTTCGTTTCTTCGCTAATCCGCCGCTGACCCGCCAACGTTCTCCTATCTCATAAATGTTTGTTGATAAAGATTAACTATGAATCAATTACAAGAAATACAACAAAAACCAACCATGAAACATTTAACAAGATGTAAATATTTTTTTTCATATTTATTTAAAATATTTCTCTATAGAACTGCATGGGATTTTCATTTCATGAATGTTTTTATCCTAAACATGTTTTTGTGTGTGATCACGATTGCAAATCATTCAAAAAAGGGGTACAAGCAATGTCTACCCCTAAAAACATTTCTAAACGCTTAAAATTCTTTAACACAACATCGGAAAATTACATATTCAAACCAGGATGAGTCCGTTACAATACATCATGGCTGACAAATTGTCTCTCTTAGTCATGTCACGTTGATATGAATATTTGTACCAATATCCAAACACAACCGTCAACTGCAAAACCATTATTTTCATCCGATAGATACGAAAACAGTTTGATGGCATGGTCTACATTCTGTTTCCCAAATCCAAATTTTCCTAATGTACACACCACTTCATTGTCTTTGGTAGATATTGTGCTGAAAATGGTACACCGCAGTCTTACTTTAGAAAGAATAGTATCCTGTCCATCGTGATATGTCGTAATGATAAGCCATTCGCGTCTATCTATATCATCCTTTCGTTTATACCCATATGAAACATCAAAATTTCTTTTTCCAATGATTGTTTTCCTGGTTTTAACCGTATGACGTACATAATTTGACCTCTTGGTTGTTACTTTTAAAAACATTTCTTTTGTCTCCCATTTTCTATCTTCTTCTAGACCAAAATGATCCGGGCTGAACATAAACTTTTGTATATATTCCCTTTGTGTTTGAATTTCCGTTTTCATAATTTCTTCTTTCCTCTGAAAATTGGACTCTATCTCAGCAAAATATGCACATTTTCTTTCAAGAATGTCAATCCATACCTCTGCAGATATATTGTACTTACTTCTTGCAGTAGAAATTATATTCTTTGAGTACTTTGCAAGCCTAGAAACGCATTCATTTTGGATATTTTTAAAACCATATAAACATGCGGCTTCTAATGTATAAAACAACTCGTTTTCATCATCGAGTTCATATATTTTTTCTAAGATAACATTTTCACATGCCGGTTTCAGATGAGAAACTTGATATTCTTCCACGAGTGGTAACACCCTGAATACGTTCTCATACGTTATTGTGCTTAAAGAATCAGGGTATATTATGTTTAAAAACTCTTCAACATCTCCCATCTCCTTTCCTTGTAGGTCCATTTCATTATCTGAAGTTTCTTTGAAATCTGATGCAAACATCTTTTCGAAGACTGGTGACGCGAGTGACAGAATAGTTTTCGAGACGAACAATTTGCTACCTTCAACATTTAAAACAAAATCAGTCGTTGCTGACCTAGTGTTGAACCTAGATCCTTGTTTATGCAGTTCCATCTTATTCTCCGAAATACCTATCGTTAATTCATTTCCATTTTCATGTGTTTATTCCTTATTCTCGTTATTATATACATACTACATTACTGCGTCGTTTTATTTATTGCCACACTTAAGAAAATTCGACCTAAGTCCTTGATATAATTGTAAATGAAAATAGGACATTAAAATGACAATAATACGTACAATTGCATTTTAAATTATGTAAAAATCCATTGACATTGGATATTTTTGGAGTGGTATTAATTCACCTATTCAAGTCTTGACTACAAGTATCATATTCTCTTGCATTGAATAATATAGACACCCTACTGGAATGGTTTTTAACGAGAAATTATGTTACATCCATGAAGATAATTTCTTGCAAGAAGATGAGAACACGTTCTATTTTTTACAAGTTTTTGGCTGTCAAGACACTGATAACACCGGTTTGACACAAAACATGTGCCCCGAAGGTGTGATAGTGCTGTTATTTTCATTATTTTCTGACTTTTTTTGTAGAATTAAGTGTACATGACCTATGAATTTCAGTCAATGTTTACAATGTCTTGGTCAAAGGAACAAATCAATACGCTGATACACAGAAAAGCAAAATAAATAAATAAATAAATTAGTTTATTTAAAAAAAAAAAAAAAAAAAAAAGGATCTGTTTTTCAAGTTTTTCAAAATGGATTTCAAATGATTCATCAAATAAAGAGTTTGTATCAAAATATATTTTTTCTCACATTTTCCATTTTTCAAAAGAATGTGCGCATTTCATTTACTCCATTGTTTTAGCTAATTGCATCATTTTCCCACTTTTGTATTCACATATTTTACAGAAACACGATAGTATTACAAAGGTATAAATCCTGGGCAATTTTATTAAGACATTTCAGTAAAAATTGTGCTTGAAAATATGTTGAAAGGGTCATTTATTTATTTTATCTAAATGTGAATGTAAGAAACTCGAATAGGTGTAGACGTGGCCTTATTCGTCCATTGACATTGGATTTTTTGGAGTGGTATTAATTCTCTAAATTAGAGTATACGTACGCAATATAATTTTAGATAAATTCCTAATATAAAGATATTTTTACGACTTTATATAATCTTTATAAAAATCTGTCCGACTAATATTCAATCAGTATTTAGCTGAAATATAACTGGCGTGTACTTGAATCTTCTTCAATGAAATTATTTTAAACAACAGAAACGAAAAACATCAGCAGGTGTCAAGGACCGTGTGCAGCTGTTAAAAGTTGCCCCGTTATTATTATTTACCGATTCTCTCACTCTTGACTTAAACTGGCAACAAAACATAGACATGTAATTACACTGAGATGAAGCAAGTATTTTGTTAAGATTGAAATATACTCCAACTGGACTGGGTCGCACGTCTTGGAAATATCCGTCCATCCGGACTATTTTTTTCCCAGAAATCTTTGACTTAAATTAATCTAAACTTCACTGAATTTTAATACCAAATAAGGGTCTTCCCGTTCATTGATATTTGATTAATTACGCCCTCTTTGGTGCTTTGCCTTCTCAGCTGTAGTATTCGGACTATTTCTTAGCAATCACTAACAGGAGTTCATCGAAACTATATGGTAAGCTTGCTTACAAAATGAGAACATATTCACGTTCACTGATTTCTCGCAAAGTTATACCCCTTACTATGATTTTTTAGTTGTTATATTAGTCCAAACTATTTCTCAGCAACCACACACTTGAATTCATTGTTTATTTATAGAAAGTTTAACTACTAAACGTAGGTGGAAATATTAATATCATGTTTTGTCTCATTAATTAATTTGTAGATTTATGTCTATTCATGTCCTTTATTACACACCTTAAAAACTATTCGAGGACTTAAGCATGTAATGTTATTTTCATATCTATGTACTGTACAACTGGAATCTAATGTAAAACATGGTCAACTTGTCTCATGCACTCGCAATTTACAAGACGCTACTCGAAAGCTAGCAAAGTGTCGCGTTCTACCGTAAAGGATTGTATAATTATATAGCTTTAAAAATATAAAATATGTGAAAGGTTCTTTACAAAAGCTAACTATTCCCAAAAGAGTTTAGATTGCTATCTAAACGTTGTTAGGTGAATGCTAGTATATAATGTCACTATAAAGCGTGTTATTTGTTTTGCCAATTACATGCAGCCTACTACAAATTACCATATTCATTATTACTGAAGTGGACAACTAAACTTTTGTTCAAGAATAGCACAGCAACCTAAACGAAATAATCTCCGTTTTTAGTTTTTTTCTGGTTTTTTTTTTACATCAAGTTTTAACACATTTTGTTCAAACCTCGGCGGTTGATTTACCTTACTGACTTTCGTGGTTAACTAACCAGTAATCCAAGAGATCTGATGCTATCTCTACTGGGCTTAACTGGCCGATCTTTGTATATAGGTAATAAGATCCAGTAAATGAGTGTTTCAGAATAAAAAGTCAACACATGAAACAACAAACTTACTTTAACTCTTTACCTGCTGGTGACAGTTGCCTGCTGTTCGCAAACATGCAGTCAGTACATATTTTGAAATTTTCGCTAATAAATTAATTGTTAGTCCAGATTGAAACCATTTAATATCATTTTAATATATTTAAAGTGATAAGGGGGTCATATCACAAGCAGCAACAACATTGTTTATACTGTCTTTCCGAATAATTTGAAATCATTATCACATTTGATTAATCAAAAGTTTGTGTTTCAATCATATGTTAGAAAGTTTGTCATCCATAATGGTATCAACTTTCCTTCAAGAATATCAATCCATGCCTAGGCAGGTATTAGAAAAGCTCCTCAAACATCTTTCAAATGCAGCACGAATGTCATTATAACGCAAGAAAAATGCATTACCCAAAACGGGAAGAAAAATGCATCACCTAAAACGGTCACCCAAAACGGGAAGAAAAATGCATCACCTAAAACGGGAAGAAAAATGCATCACCTAAAACGGGTAGTAAAATGCATCACCCAAATCGGGGATAAATTAAAGCTGCAATTTAAAAGAACTACACATTTTCAATTATGATTTATCATTCGCTTTTAGATATCGTTGAAAGGACTGGGATTACAAACGTGTAAATATAGGTAAAATTACACTGTTATCTTCAACTTTAAACATTTCACATCATCAAGGAAGTAAATCTAAAAATAAATGTCAATATATCTAGATATTATCGTGTGTTGTTCGACGTTTGGCCTACATTTTAATTTAGTCCTATTTCTTGAAAATAGAAACCAGGGTATGACATCAGATAAATTGCGTCACAGATATACAGACCGATATCAATTTATTCAAATTCAATTTCATACGAATTTAAGCCGAGCAAAGCGCAAAATTTTCTCTTTCCCCAGTATCTCAAAAGGACGTATTTTGTTCAAACATTCGATTCGCGGTTTTGAAGCGATGCAACTTTTCAGCTTGGTGTGAATGCATGTGATTTATGTCATTATATCGCTTGAATCAGTACTCTATTTGCATTTTCTCTCTCGCGATTTCGTAGGTACATATACAATATTTTGTGCCAGCAATTGACTGAAAATTACGTTCACATACCTCTGATCGGCATATAAATGATTTATCATTTTAAGTGAAATGACACTAAAGCCCCAGTCACATTAGAGCTTACGACCAGTGAAGACCAGTTCACGATCACCAGTGACCTCTGGTCGCGGACAATCTTTAAAACGTCTTACGACGGTCATCAGTGATGTTTGACAATCGCAGGTTATCTTATTTAGGTCCCACGACCAATTTCAGTCGTAGAGAGGTTTTGAGCTTGCACAAAAACCTCTCTGCGATCAAACAGGTCGCTAGTGATCTTATAAGGTCTTAAGGCTGTCTCACGATGGGTGTTCGGAAGTGCGACAATCTTACGACAGTCTTTACAAATTGCCACTAGTCACTGATAATCTTAATAGTCTTTAGTAATCGTGTGATGGTCGTACGACAAGTTGTAGGTGATCGCATGTTATGTCACGGGTAGTCGTAAGTAATCCCAGGCAATCTTGAGAACATCGTACGTTTACTTATGACCTGTCGTGCGATTGTCAATGATGACTTGTCTTACGATACTAGCAAAAGTAAATTTATCTGTGCAAAAATGGTTTTGGTCGCAGACAATCGCTGATGATCGTCAGTTTTACAAGTCACCGGTGGTCGCAAGTAATCGTAAGCTCTAGTGTGATTGGGGTTTAAGAGCTGATAATTCCAAAACTTATGCCCTCTTTTTACTAATTTTTGTCTCCTTCGAGGAACAAATTCTTTTTTTTTGACTGAAATTCTCTGTTTCGAGTACAATTCCCAAAATGTGTCATAGAGATTCACTTATTGAAATGCAATTCTTAGGGGTAGATAATATACAGTATTTTGTCTAGAATTACCTTTTTACATTATCCTAACACTGTGAGGGGTCCCTGTGCTTCAAACTTGTAATATTTTCAAGAACAGGTTAGTCTGCAGAATAATGTTCCTTTTCTTTTACCATTTAGCACTAAGAAAAAATGGAGCGCGCTGTCCGAGGAGTCGAGGACAGGTCTGTTTTTTTCCCAACGGCAAGGATATTCACATTAGAATATATTGTAATTCGAATTAATACGACTTTAATTTGTACGCAATTGTCAGCTATCTCATATTTAATCTATAAACAGAAAAAGTAAAACTGTTGGAAAAAAGCCAAATATATCAATTTAACCATCTTCCCATAATAAAGAATCCGGAAGCTTAATTAAGGTAGTCATATTCGTCTTACTCATGTCATGGTATACCATCGTATAAAAAATAGAATAGAACCTATTAGAGAATTAATAAACATGTCATTTGAAACTTACACTTACTCCCATGCCCTGGTTTGCGACATCCGTAACTTACTAGTAACTACCGTCTACTTAAGCGAATTTTTCTACAATTAGCACAATTTATATAAGGTATATTAGATTTTGATCAAAACGATAGAAATGTACAGTTTAAATGTTCTTTTAGAATATTTCTAGCATGGTATAAAATGGACATTAAATACGGACATCTATATGATTGAGATTTTTTTCTAGGACATTTTATTAAACGCTATATAAATAGATGTGCATCGGACCATGTATCTCACACTTATCAACAACATCAATACTATATATATACGAGGGTTGTTCAAAAAGTAATAGGACAGCAGTTCTCCTTTTCACATTTTTTAATTTACGTGCTTTATTTTACAAGATAATCATATCGGAACATATCCTCTAAATACAGTGAATAAACCAATAAAATATGTTAAAAAATAACGAGTCTGTGAAAATTTCAAATGACAAGGGGTACGCGACCCGGCGCACGCTAACAGCAGAATAAATGACGTTTATGACGTCGTAAAATAAAAACAAAATGTATCAAGCGTCACCCCTTCTGAAAAAATTCTCCCTAGTGTTCTTGGTGTCTAAATCATGTAACTTTACCCAGACCTCATATGTGGAGACGAAGCGAGAAAGAAAACGATCACATTCTTTTTCCACTCTTCAGAAAAAAGGCCTGATAGCCGGCCACTCTCCGCTTTTTCTCGTATTCTTGTATCTTATAGTAATCAATATAGATAAAACAGGCATGAACTTATGATGTTAATGAAAAAGCGATTAATAGAATTATTTAACGCATATGTACGTTCTTAAAACAATATGATTATGTAAGTAAAATAATAAAAACAGTTATCAACTGAAAAGTATATTTTCCTACTAGGAACAGCGTATCATTTTTAAAAGAAAATCGGGGGAAAATATTAATAATTACAGTTAATCATTATTACATTAATTTATTGATAACACATATTATCTAGTTAAATGAAATAGAATTTTGTTTGAAACAAATCATTTCGGCAGAATTGAATCAATAGACCCAATGCATAAATCAAACATGCCGGACAGTTCGTGAACTGTTTACCGTCTATCATTTTGTAGCGCTTTTTCATTGGACGTCACAAACGTCCCGTCAATTTACCGCTATCATTCTCATCCTTTTCTATTTGTGATCTCGTATGCGCAGTTTTTGAAGTGCTTGCGCAAGCTGAATACGAGTATCCTGATAGCCGATTGATTGTAATGTGTTAATTTTATGTTTTCATATGTATCTGAATGAGTATCGCCAATTTGTTGGCAAAGTTTAACGATCGCACACATTTTCAGTTTTTAACGAACGTCAAATTTCCACATTTAACGTTATGACCACTGCTGTTCAAAACTTGATGATTTAGCCATTTCATGTCTGAATGACGTTAAATTTGGGCATAATGTCACTTAAATATAATAAATTGTGTTTGCGGAATAAATGGGGAAAAAAAAGAAAATACATTATGAATAAAATAAAAGGTCAACTTTGTTTCAATAACTTTTTATGTGCTGCGCCGGGTGCGTGTTACCATGGTTATTCAATAACACAGGGAACACGCTTTAAGCACAAGAATTCAATAATTTTATGCTTAAAATGAAGAAAACATTTTTCGATCGTTGTACATATAAAAATATTCTAAATTGAATTGAATATGAAGATGCAAGACTCTTAGTCCTATTACTTTTTGAACAACCCTCGTATATATATATATTTCGTTTTTTATCACATATCTTACAACATACTACATGATTATTTGTGGAATTACAGACCTTCCATTGAAGACCAATTCACTTTACATCAACTTTCTCTCTCTAGAAAAAAATAATCTTATCATATTTCAAATAATTTCTTTCGATAGATTATAAAAAGAGAGAGGTAATGTAAATTAGGTCACTTTTATGAACCAGGAAGATTTGAAATTTTAGATTTATTACACCTGATACATATATCATTGACGAAATATCTTACGAATATATGTCACTATTGCACATCCGCATGCTTTCTTGTAGCTAAATATTCCAAATGCAACCTTTTATCTTTTATCTTAATAATTTTGAGAATAACTTTAAAATATATTCACATGAAACTTAATACTTGAAAATAAATTGAAACCAAAAAATCTTGTTTTGCGGTATCACAATCAAGATAAAATAAATATCTTTTAAACAAAAAGAAAGACAATTTATACATGTATGTTTCGAAACTCCAGGGTAGTGTAAAATTTTAATGTTCAAGGAAGTTAATGCTTTAATGAGGTAGACAAAGTATTCTTAACAAAAATCATCTCCATTTATTTGTTGATATTAAAGAAAATACAATGTACTTTGAACGTGATCTAAAAGATTCAGTCAAAATATAAGTGCATAAGAGACGAGATTATAAGAGTGTGAAGTTAAATGAAATAGATTAATTCACTGTTATATATAATATTCAACTGATACTAAGTACTTAATCATACATCTTAATTACCTGCATACGATTTTGATTCAAATCCTTTTAGTAATTTTATTTGAAGATGCGGTTTGAAATTGTTGCAAAATGTGTCAGATAATCCGGCAAAGATGACATTTAGCAACGCGCTAATCTGGGACATGGGGAATTTTTCTAGTTCTGTGAAATCATTAACCTACTTGAACCAAAAGGCATTCTAATTATTTTGTATTTGATATAAAATGTCTTGAACGTTCTAATTCAAAGTTAGTCAAATCCATTTATCATATTCAGTATATCCGAAAAAGATTATTGAATGACACATATTGACCTCGGTAGATCAATAGACCTATGTCAAAGCCCTGATTTTTGTTAGGTAATGTAAATATTCAGTGGGGGGAATTTTGACAGTATTATTATATAACACGTATATTAAAATGGATAAGGTATTTGATTAAAAAAGTGCATTGCGTTAATATCATTATGATAAGACTTCCTCCTGTTTTGTGGACTTTCAGTGTGAATACCTGTAGATAAATATGTCTATTACTCACATTGCTGGTGCATTATACGTTCAAGTATATAAAAAAAATCTTAAAAAATTATATTGAAAGCTAGTCATCTTCCGCGTTCAAAGACGGAAGATAATTTTACCTATCGAAAATATTTTGTTTGTGTATATTTTATCTTTTATTCATATATTTAGTTCATAACTTACTAGAAGTGTTAACGGAGATGATTTGCTGTAATAAATATACTTTTTGATTAAAAAAAAAACGTTTTAAAAATTAAATAATTCACATGAATTATAAAGAAATTAAATAGAAAATGAAAACTAATTTCATAACAGTGGACAGTAATTTATAATAGATCGTATGTACAATAAGAAAAGCAAAAAATAATCAACATATTTTTACTTCAAATATTTAAAGTTCTGACCACAAGAACTTTAAACTCTTATACGGAAATGAATAAAAGGAACTTAAATCTTTAGATAAAACAATTAAAAACTAAAAGTGTGAGCTGGAATATAGATACGTATATATCATATTACTCTGCTACGGACACAGAAAGACTTGATATAGATAAAACCATGGCAGATGAGTATATTCTCAAGGAAGAAAGTGTCTTGGAATTAGATAGAGTAATAGAAAAATTCAGTAAGGAGCTAGAGGAATCATTTGGTCATTTCTATATCAAAGGATTAATGAAGAAAATTTCTGAGCCGGAGAACAAAACGATCAAAAATTTACGCGAAAATCTCGATGGTATGAAAGCTAAAATTGAATGTTTTCAAAGGGATCTTCTACAGGTATTTTTTTTAGATGTTTTTAAATATTAAAAATCTTCTTTAAACTGCTTAATCAACTGTGGTGTAAAAGTACGTTAATCACAGTTTTTTTTATATCATTTTAAATATAAAGATAGGACAATT
Organism: Ruditapes philippinarum; assembly: GCF_026571515.1. NCBI lineage: Eukaryota > Metazoa > Mollusca > Bivalvia > Venerida > Veneridae > Ruditapes > Ruditapes philippinarum. Next base: position 119,420 of record NW_026860514.1, on the reverse strand, counting down.
TCCATACATTTTAGACGATTTTTTTAAAAACTAACTTATTTATGTAAAAAAAATAAATAAAAATATAATAAAATATAATAATAATAATAATAATAATAATAATAATAATAATAACAACTTGGCCGTAAAAAACCTTATTTTTTTCAATAAGATCATAAGATTCATAAATACAATTTTGGCAGAAGTCACTGCAGATTTTTTTTGGAACACTTAGCATTTTTCTGAACTTTTTTTTATTTATTTATTTATTTCAATTACCCGATTTGTCATTTTTATATGTTGTAAATAACATATTTCCCAAATTTGTGTCTTTGTGAAGCGATTATAAAACCCATTGCTTTTAATAAACAATCTTTCTAAACGGGAAAATTAGATATTATCCTTCTCACTTTCCTTATCGAGAAATTGTTACTGAAAAATTGCTCGTTCGGGAAAGAAAACACCCCTTTTAACATATACCCTGTGTGTGGGGGCTACGGGATTGACAGAACACGTCCAAATTCAACTTTCAGAGTTGAATTTCTATATATGCTGTAATAAAATCGGTTTACAACACAAAGACAGAAATAATTGTAGGGAACCTATTCAACTTAATATTTCAAAATGGTTCTACTTCACATACATTGTCTGTAAATGTCAACATTTTAAAGTGTTTAACATTTTTTTTTTGTTGTATTAAATACAATTCCTATTTAATGTATATTATTTTCAAGAAAACTTGCATAGTGGCCTATGTCAGCGTGATCAGAATTCCTAAAGAGTGTCACTGTAGATAAGTTGACGTGTCAGTTATGTTATCTGCCGGGGGACAAGCCGTGGCTTCCTTGAGCAAGAACTTTACATTCATTGTTTGGAACGGATTCAATAGTTTTTTATTCATAAATATTATTTAATAAATGCTGTAAAAACTAAACAATGTGAACCCAATGCAATTTCCTACGGAAAAAACAACACAAAAAACCCCAACAACTAATAATATCTGGAAAAAAACTTATCTAAAGATCTTTAACACTTTATTGACATTGGCTTTAACAGGAAAAAATAAATCGTTTAGTTTTGTAGTACTATCATTTTGTATGAAGGTATTTTACTATATATATTTTAGGCTTGCTCACTCGGCGGAGCACATTTAGAAGTGCCGGATAGACGCACTCCATTTATAAGAGGACCACCTATTGATCGTAAGAAAATATTTTTTCTTCAAAATTAAAATGATGATGATGATAATGATCATCATCATGATGGTCACAATGACGATTATGATGATGATAATGATAATAATAAAATAGCAGTTACTGTAGTGAAAAAGGAAAGAGAAAGGTGGTGGTGATTATAATGATAAAATACCAATGGTGGAAAAGGAAACAGACAGAAAAAATTGCTGCTGCTGCTTTCGATGATGATGACTATGATGAAACTCGAACAAGGAAACAAACAATAACAATAAAAGAAATAAATCGGAAATATTCATGTTTTCATTTACTTGCAAACTTAGCCCATGTACATGTCTCTGTCTATATAAATCAATAGGTTCGGTTGTATCGTATCTAGTTCAACACAATCTTATATCTTATATTTCTATTTATCAACAGTCGAGATTCATCTAATTCAGACAGTTAGTTTTTTGCAATTTTAAAATTATTTCACAACCTATGAATGCAAGATTGTACATTGCCAGCACCATATTTTATTAAGTAATATGTATCTACTTAGTGAGTTTTGTGAAATGAATTTTTCATGATAATTAAAGGAATTGAAATGTAGGCCAAACGAATAAGGAAGTTAAAATGCAGATGAAATGATTATGCAATTATTGTTATTTACATACATAAATATTACGTTGCACCTGTAACATGCTTTTGTATGTTATCAATATGAAAAAAATATATATAAAAAATAATAGGATCTCGGCACTTAAAAATGGTTTTAAGGTTTGAAATATGACTGACTATACAATTAAATATACAAGTACATGTAGTTATATCTGTACTTTAAAAAAAAATCAAGTGTATCATTAATGGAGCTTAATTGTTCAAATATTGCATTAGTCAAATTGAGTTGCAAAACAATGATTATCTGTAAATGTCATGACTAATTAATCTTTTTTCTGTTAATTTTATTTCTATCTGTACTTTACAGGAGACAGTGGCTACACTTCCGATCTTCGCTGTAAGTATCCATTTATTATCATACATGCATTGTTAACACAAACAAAACATGTGCGGAAATTATTTCACACTAACATCTGAAAAGCAAGAGAAATTTCAGAACTTTATTTGACTATTCACGTGACAAATATTTTACATATTTAAAAAAGGTAACATTTTACAAACAATCCACACAAACACGAACATTCTGTAATTATATATTGCATATTGTAGACGTTTCGGCTAGAAGCCTTCATCAGCGCCAAACATGATCCGTTTACATTCACATTGTGATGCTGTCAAAATTCTATGCTTTCAAAAATACCATTGGTAACGCTCTTTGATACATTTAAAAGAAAAATATAATAGGACATGTTAATATATTGCAATTTCATCGAATACGCGCTGCTTAATTGTTTTGATTGCCCAAAAGGTTCTAATTCCAATTGTAAAGGTCATTTTGGTGGTTGTTAAGCGTTTCAGGTGGCGGTAATATCTCAGGTTACCCTCGAAATTTATTTCTGTCAGTAGCGGACATCCGAGTAAAACCACAAATCTCCCTTAAGCTAGCTGAATAGCTTATGTGATATGATTCATAATACCTGACTAGATTCAAAACAGAAGTGACGAAGGAACTTTCAGTCGAGAAGCCAATTACTTTAATAACCACAACACAACATCGGCACATTGATGAACATATATAAACATGTAATTACATTTGTCTCAAATTTCATTTTATGTCAAATACTTTTCACGATCTGTAACAATATTCATGTATTTTTTTCTTTTTCAGTGTCTGTGGCATCAAACAATTCGACCCAATCAGAGAACGTAAGGACATGCTTTTGCTTTACAACGGCTCTAATATTATTTTAGAAAACATTTACCTTAATCTTGTCATATATAACCATGCTTTGCATACGAAAGAAAAATGTAAAACGATAATTAAAAAATACGTGTACACTCTGCAAACATTAAAGTGACGTTCATTATCAAGTTGAGGTGAATTAATTAATGAAATATTATAATATAATATATTTCAAACGATTGCCTCTTAAAACGGTGAATGACCAACAGTTGATATTTGAAAATGTTTATGATAAAACATAAATCAAACTAATATATAAAAGGACTGCCCAACTCTTTACTCTAAATTGAATGTTGCAGGTAAAAATTCCGATGGACATTTACAAAAATCGATAAAAAACCTGCGATAAAAACAACAACAACAAACATTATTAAATCATCTGACGGTATCTTTACTTTGTTTCTATGTTTTAATTATTTCAGAGACTTTCCAAATTAGACATAAAAGATGATGATCACGATCGGATACCTTCGGACGATGCAGAACTATTTAACCCTTCACGGTCCGGTTCGAACAGCTCCGTTTCAGACGACAACCAAACAGGCAGCGACACCAAGTTCTATATCAAAGTTTTTGATTTGGAAACGTCTCTGACCGAATTTAAGGAAAAGAATATCAGTACCATAAAAGGTGAAGACGATGTTGTTAAAAAGATTGATGATGATGCAGCGCAGTCACTCACTGGTCCATATGCTATCAAAGGACGATTTGAAGGATTGCCTCCTGCAATGATTGCAAACGATCAAATTTGCCAACCACCTGCAGTTCAGTGTTCGATGAATACGCCTTGTAGCGAGACTGTCCCAAAAGTAATCAAAACAGAAGACGACAACACTGCACCAGTTATTATTAACGATCTTTCAAAGCGTTCTTCTGAGGAAGACAACACAAAATATACGGTGAATGTAGAATAAAACAGGCAAAACGTAATCTATTACTTTGTCTTTTGCAATATTGGGAACTTTATAAGCATTTAAAAGCTCTGAAAAGGGAAAGCGTTTGACTCCAATGCTAATCAACATTCAACATTTATGCTTTTGAACCAAAATAAATCCCGAAAAGAAATACAACAACAACAACAACAACAACAACAACAACAACAACAACAACAACAACAACAACAACAACAACAACAACAGCAACAACAACAAAAAACAACTCTGTTTAAGCTGTGTAAAGTGTTCGACAGCGTTACATTGAATGATTGCATAAAGAAAATGGATTATTCAAACTTCTTTTCCTTTATATTCACGAAGTAAATATTCTTTTTTGGGGATTTATCAGTTGGTGATCCAATGGACAAGAAATTAAGTTACAAATGATGTTTTACAATTTTCTTAACTAACAGAAGTAAATATTTTCACAAAAGATTGAAAAGAAAAAATGAGTCCGTTTGTTCCTGAATAATGGGATTATTTACCATCCAGAGTTTTTTTAATCAAATAAATAAGACAACGCACAAAACATTGATGTTTCATAAAATCCGGTCGAGAAACATTAAAATGAATGCTGGAATCCACTGTCATCTCAATGTTGCATTTTGCATTTCTCATTTTTCTGAGAAATGTGCACAACATTTGCCCAAGACAAACGTTCCCAGGTATCCCGTGCAGAAGTAGATCCAGATATTATGCTTTGACATTCATTAAAATTTTAGTACATAAAAATTAAGCTTTCTGCATTCATTTCTTACATTTGTAATGAATTATTAATTGTTAGGTTACTTTTTGACGTCTTTACATTCTAGGTTTGCCACATTACGGCATTGCATATAAAGTATTTAAGCCCATCAGAATTGGACAATTTATTTGCATTATAATAGAATGTAAGATATTGAATGTTATAATATTTCCAGTCTCGTTGTGACATTGTATTGCATGTTCTATCCACATATACATATCACATTGTTGTGAATTCGCCAGTATAAAATAAACATGATAATCAGGAAGTAGTATGCGTCAATTTCTATGGTCCATGAAAAGAATCAACCATCCGCATGATCCGAGCATGCAACTTTTTTCATATCTTCTTTCTTAATAGACACTTAAAGTACTCTATTTAAAATGCGATATTAACCCCCCCCCCCAAAAAAAACAAAACAAACAAACAAAAAAAAACCACAAAAAAACAACAACAAAAAACAACAACAAAACACACAAAAAAAACAACAAAAAACCCCTACAACATTAAAACTTGTATTCTAGGATCTAATTGGTTCATTTTCATTGTCATTTACAAAATAGATAAATACAGAATCCCTAAAGAAAGCCCAACACGGCAAAATTGAAAATGTTGCAGGCTCGGTTTGATTGAGCCTGTTCATGAACAATACTGGAAAGTGCAAGTTACCGTCCACGCCCCCTAGCACCGGCTTAAGCAGAATTCAACATTTAAACATGAAATAGTAAAATTTTGAATTTAGAAACATCTGCAGATGTGTTCATACGGCGGTTATCACGGAACCTTCAATGTGACACTACCGTGCCATTCCATGAAAAGCGGCGTATGGTCCCCAAGTAATAAAAAGCGTGTGCCCTAAACGAGAAAACAATGGGCGAAACTAAATAAAATGGAATTTTGAAAGGGGATCAGAGGTTATGAAGCCTGCGTATCACAGATAAGACGTCAAAAGACAAATTAAAAAAGCAGGCAACATATCCTAAGGGTGATTCAACATTATTCAAGTAGGAGTATTGGAACCACCCAACTAGAAAATGCCGAAAAGTTGAAACTAAAAATACCACAAGCACAACAATAATGTCGTGCTGAACGATATTCAAGGATCGAAAATATAACATCATTGATTAAATGTACGGGGAGACTTTTTACAGCCGCCACACGGCACAAATAACACGGATGTGATCATAAAATAGATAAATACAGAATCCCTAAAGAAAGCCCAACACGGCAAAATTGAAAATGTTGCAGGCTCGGTTTGATTGAGCCTGTTCATGAACGGTACTGGAAAGTGCAAGTTACCGTCCACGCCCCCTAGCACCGGCTTAAGCAGAATTCAACATTTAAACATGAAATAGTAAAATTTTGAATTTAGAAACATCCGCAGATGTGTTCATACGGCGGTTATCACGGAACCTTCAATGTGACACTACCGTGCCATTCCATGAAAAGCGGCGTATGGTCCCCAAGTAATAAAAAGCGTGTGCCCTAAACGAGAAAACAATGGGCGGAACTAAATAAAATGGAATTTTGAAAGGGGATCAGAGGTTATGAAGCCTGCGTATCACAGATAAGACGTCAAAAGACAAATTAAAAAAGCAGGCAACATATCCTAAAGTTTAACATAACATTTTAAGCCTATTATAGCATTCTGCACGATATGGCCAGTTATGTGTTGACGTGCCGTAAATATCCAAACAAACAAACATTATCACATTTGATTAATCAAAAGTTTGTGTTTCAATCATATGTTGTTATCTGATGGTGTTTAAATTTCCCTTTAACTGAATCTTAGAAAATTTGTCATCCATACTGGTATCACTTTTCCATCAAGAATATCAATCCATGCCTAGACAGGTATAAGAAAAACTCCTCAAACATCTTTCAAACTGAGCATGAATACCGATTTTAACGCAAGAAAAATGCATCACCCAAAACGGGGTAATTTAAAGGTATAATTTAAAAGAACTACATACTTTTCAATAATGATTTATCATTCGCTTTTAGATACCGTAGAAAGAAAAGTATTTTTAGGACTGGGATAACAAACGTGTAAATACAGGTACGTTTACACTGTTATCTACAACTTTAAACATTTCACATCATCAAGGAAGTAGATCTAAAAATAAATGTCAATATATCCAGATATTATTGTGCTTTTTTTTTCGATATTTGGCCTACATCTTAATTTAGTCCGATGTCTTGAAATTATCGCATGGTTTGGAACTTTTCCTTTGCTGTTACTAACCCATTATACTCTATACACTTCAATGAGCATTTGAAAACGGTATTGATATATAACAGTACAGATTTTTTCATTGATTCATATAGGGAAAAACTCGACTGTTATAAATCGGTCGAGTTTTTTTCGCACCTTGTATATATCAATGCAGTTTTTTTTCATAGAGGCTGCAATGGTTGCAGTGGTAACGGCCATTCCCAGTATAAAAAGATTAAATAAAAAAATGAAATCAATATAATAAAATAAATATATAAATATATATAAATACAATGAAAAATATAAACAAAGATAATTAATGAAATGAAATTTACTCTCATTTAATCTAAAGGTACATCCGCTGAATGAAGTATTTCCACTGAAAAAAAGGCCATTTAACCTTGAATCAATCTTGGTAACAGCTTACAACCCGCCTCTAACATTGGATGCCTTATCTTAATAACTGTAATGTAGCTAACGAGTTATTTATTTATTTCTATTACAAAAAAAGAAAATTACGTCATTGCGATAAAACAGTTAAAGTATATGAAACTCGTTGGTTAACGGGGGGTATAACACTGGCTGTGCGACATCTCGGGATGTTTCTGCAAAAAAAGGTGTCTCGGCCTTACGGCCTCGCCATTTTTTAACAGAAACACCTCTTGATGTCGTCCCAGTCAGTGTTATATCCTCGTAACTCACTCGTTTCATTTACTATAACTATTACATATTAATCAGGGTGGCCAACCTACGTAACCGATGACATCAGATGAATTGCGTCACATATAAACAAACCGATACCAAATTATTCAAAGTCAATTTAAACATTGAAGCAGAGCAAAGCGCCAAATTTGCTCTTTCACCGGTATCTCAAAAGGACGTATTTTGTTCAAACATTCGAATCCCCGCCAACTTTCAGCTGGTGTGAATGCATGTGATTTATATCATTTTATTGCTTGAATCGGTACTCAGTACTACATAAACGTCGTAATCGAACTGAAAATTACGTTCACAAACCTCTGATCGGAACATAAATGATTTAAGTGAAATGACACCAAAGGCAAATCCTAAAACGACCTTTATTATGCCCCCCTTTTACTCATTTTTTTGTCTCCTTCTAGGGTCAAATTCTTCAAAACGGGGAGTAAGTCACTTAAAATGTAAAATACTTGTCCGGTTCTTACACTGGAATATCTTTCAAAAGGTCAGGTAAATCTAATATTAAGTTTTTCTCAGATATGCCCCCATTTTTTGACTGAAATTCTTTGTTTCGAGTACAATTCTCAAAAAGTGTCATAGAGATTCAGGTTAAACTTGTTGTTATTAACATGCAAATCTTAAAGGGGCAGATAATCCTGTAAGCCGTTTTTGCTTATATCTCTTTTCTATGTAGCTTTAATTTAACTATTTAGGACAGCGCGCTCCATTTTTCTTAGTGCTAAATGGTTAAATTAAAGCTACACAGAAAATGGACATAATTCTGCAGACTAACCTGTCCTTGAAAAGATTCCAAAGTTGAAGTGAATAACTTTGAAGGTTTTTGAGAAAATAGGCAACTATTTGAAGTCAATCTGTGTTTTTCAAAGGATATTCACATTTTTTTCAAAGGACATTCACATTAGAATATTTTGTAATTCGAATTAATGCGACTTGAATTCGTACGCAATTGTCAGCTATCTCATCTTTAATCTATATACAGAAAAAGTAACACTGTTGGAAATAAGCCAAAAATATCAATTTAACTATTTTCCCATAATAAAGAATCCGGAAGCATAAGTCATGTTGTAATATTCGTCCTACTCATGTCATTGTAAACCATTGTATAAAAAATAAAATAGAACCTATTAGAGAATTTATAAACATGTCATTTGAAACTCACTCCGATGCCCTGGTTTGCGGCATCCGTAACTACCGTCTACTTACTAGTAATAGACTTTATCAAATGATAAATCATAAAGCGAATTGGTGTACAATTCGTACAATTTCATTAGGTATTTAAGATTTAATCAAAACAATAGAAATGTACAGTTTAGATGTTCTTAAAGAATATTTCTAGCAAAGTATAAAATGAACATTAAATACGGACATTTATATGATGGAGATTTTTTTCTAGGACATTTTATTAAACGCTGTATAAATAGATGTGCATCTCACACTTATCAACAACATGAATATAATTATATATTTCGTTTTTTTTATCACATATCAAACTAAATACTACATGATTATTTGAGGAATTACAGACCTTCCATTGAAGAACAATTCACATTACATCAACTTTCTCTCTCTAGAAAAAAAAAACTTATCAGAATTCAAATAATTTATTTCGATAAATTATAAAAAGAGAGAGGTAAATTAAATGTAAATTAAGCCACTTTTATGAACCAGGAAGATTTGAAAATTTGAAAACACCTGATACATATATCATTGACGAAATATATTACGAATATGTCACAATTGCACATCCGCATGCTTCCATGTAGCTCAATATTCCAAATGCAACATTTTATCTTTTATCTTAATAATTTTAAAATATATCCAATAACTTGAAACCAAAAAATCTTGTTTTGCAGTTTTTATGGTTTTTCATCAGGTATCACAATCAAGATAAAATAAATATCTTTTAAACAAAAAGGAAGACGATTTATACATGTATGTTTCGAAACTCCAGGGTAGTGTAAAATTTTAATATTCAAGGAAGTTAATGCTTTAATGAGGTAGACAATGTATCCTTAACAAAAAACATCTCCATTTATTTGTTGATATTAAAAAAAATGTACTATGAACGTGATCTAAAAGATTAAGTCAAATATAAGTGCATAAGGGACGAGATTATAGGAGTCTGAAGTTAAATGAAATAGATTAATTCACTGTTACATATAATATTCAACTGATTCTAAGTACTTAACCATACATCTTAATTAACTGCATACGATTTTGAATAAAATCCTTTTAGTAATTTTATTTGAAGATGCGGTTTGAAATTGTTGCTATATGTGTCAGATAATCCGGCAAAGATGACATTGAGCAACGCGCTAATCTTAATAAGGGACGTGGGGATTTTTTGTGAAATCATTAACCTACTTGAACCAATAGGCATTCTAATTATTTTGTATTTGATATAAAAGTGTCTTGAACGTTCCAATTCAAAGTAAATCAAATCCATTTATCATATTCAATATATCCGAAAAATATAATTTAATGACACATATTGAACTCGGTAGATCAATAGACATACGACAAAGCCCTGATTTTGGTTAGGTTATGTAAACATTCAGTGGGGCCAATTTTGACAGTATTATTATATAACACGTATATTAAAATGGACAAGGTAGATGATTAAAAATGTGCATTGCGTTAAAATCATTATGATAAGACTTCCTCCTGTTTTTATGGACTTTCAGTGTGAATAGTTTATCTTATACCTGGAGATATAATCTATCTATTACTCATATAGCTGTTGTATTATACGTACAAGTATTTAAAAAGTTATAAAAATATTAAAAGCTGGTCATCTTCCGCGTTCAAAGACGGAAGACAATTTTCCCTATCGAAAATATTTTCTTTGTGTGTATTTTATCTTTTATTGATATATTTAGTTCATAACTTACTAGAAGTGTTAACGGAGATGATTTGCTGTGATAAATATACTTTTTGATTAAAAAAATAAACGTTTTAAAAATTAAATAATTCACATGAATTTTAAAGGAATTAAATAGAAAATGAAAAATAATTTTGTAACAGTGGACAGGAATTTATATTTGATCGTGTGTACAACAAAATGAAAAATAATCAACATATTTTTAATTCAAATATTTAAAGTTCTGACCACAAGAACTTTAAACTTTGTACGAAAATGAAATAAAAAAGGAACTTAAATTATTAGATAAAACAATTAAAAAGTAAAAGTGTGCGCTGTCAAATAGATACGTGTAAACTAGATTGTAACTCTTCTACGGACACAGAAATACTTGATATAGATAAAACCATGGCAGATGAGTTTATTCTCAAGAAAGAAAGTGTCTTGGAATTAGATAGAGTAGTAGAAAAAGTCAGTAATGAGCTAGAGGAATCATTTGGTCTTTTCTATATCAAACGATCAATGAAGAAAATTTCTGAGCCGGAGAGCAAAACGATTAAAAATTTACAGGAAAAACTCGATGAAATGAAAAATAAAATTGAAAATTTTCAAAGGGATCTTCTACAGGTATTTTTTTAAAATGTTTAAAAATCTTCTTCAAGCTGCTTTATCAACTGTGGTGTAAAAGTACGTTACTCACAGTTGTTTTATATCATTTAAATATAAAAAATAGGACAACTTTCATACAGTTTTAGACGAAAAATTTTAAAACTAACTTATTTATGTAAAAAAAACATAAAACAATAAAACAAAATAAAATAAAATCAAATAATAATAATAATAATAATAACATCAATAAAAAACAACAAAAAACGACGACAACAACAACAACAACAACAACAACATTAACAACCACCACCACCACCTCCAGCAGCAGCAGCAACAACAACAACAAATAAAAACAACGTTAACTTGGCCAAGAGTTTTTTTCTATTTAAAACCTAGTTTCTAAAAATAGACAGTTTTTATTAGCATTTCAAAATGGTTCTACTTCACATACATTGTAAATGTCAATATTTCAAAGTATGAATTGTTTATGATTATTTTGGTTGTATTAAATACAATTCCTATTTAATGTATATAATTTTCAAGAAAACTTGCATAGTGGCCTATGTCAGCGTGATCAGAATTCCTAAAGAGTGTCACTGTGGATATGTTCACGTGTCAGTTATATTATCTGCCGGGGGACAAGACGTAGTTTCCTTGAGCAAGAACTTTACACTCAGTGTTTGGAACGCATTCAATAGTTTTTTATTCATAAATTTATAGGCTCGTGAAAAATTCGGACTTTAATAAATGCTGTAAAAACTAAACAATGTGAACCCAATGCAATTTCCTAAGGAAAAAAAAACACAAAAAAACCAACAACTAATAATATTTTTAAAAAACTTATCTAAAGATCTTTAACACTTTGACATTTGCTTTTACATAAAAAATTAAATCGTTTAGTTTTTAGTACTATCATTTTGTATGAAGGTATTTTACTATATATATTTTAGGCTTGTTCACCGGGCGGAGCACATTTAGAAGTACCCGAAAGACGCGCTCCATTCATAAGAGGACCATCTGCTGATCGTAAGAAAATATTTTTTCTTCAAAATTAAAATGATGAAAATGATGATGATCATCATTATCATGATGGTCATGATGACGATGACGATGATGATGTTTATGACGATGATGATGATGATGATAATAAGAATAATAAAAAAGCAGTTACTGTAGAGAAGAAGGAAAGAGAATGGTGGTGGTGATTATGATGATAAAATAGCAGAAGTGAAAAAGGAAACAGACAGAAAAAAGCTGCTGGTGCTGTCGATGATGATGCCGATAATGTTACTGATTTTGAAACTCGAACAAGGAAACAAATAATAACAATGAAAGAAAGAAAAACTCAAAAATATTAATGTTTTTTATTTCATACATGCATTACGCAAACTTAGCCCATGTACATGTCTCTATACATATCTATATAAATCAATAAGAACGGTTGATCATATCTAGTTCAATCTTTAGATAAACATAATCTCATATCTTATATTTCTGAGTGGATTTGTGATTTATGGGCAAAAATAAAACTAATTCATGTAATTTTGGAGCGGGAATAGTGTAATCTAGTGTCATTTAACCAAGACAGTTATTTTTTTAATTAAATCATTTCACGACCTAAGAATGCAAGAGTGTGCATGCTTTGTTTTTTAAAATAAGTAAGATTATTTTGAGTTAATACCTACTTAGTGAGATTTGTGAAATGATTTTTTTACTTAATGAGTTTTTTTTTCCAAACAAATTATACTTTAACTGAGTTCTTTTGAAGTAATTTATTTACCATATGCGTGAAGTATATTATTTACTAACAAAGTGTTATGAAATAAACTATTTACGTCATGAGTTTTGTGAAGAAAGTTTATTACTAAGTGAGTGTCGTGAGGAAAATTATTTACGTCATGAGTTTTGTGAAGAAAGTTTATAACTAAGTGAGTGTCGTGAGGTAAATTATTTACGTCATGAGTTTTGTGAAGAAAGTTTATTACTAAGTGAGTGTCGTGAGGTAAATTATTTACGTCATGCGTTTTGTGAAGAAAGTTTATTACTAAGTGAGTGTCTTGAGGTAAATTATTTACGTCATGCGTTTTGTGAAGAAAGTTCATTACTAAGTGAGTGTCGTGAGGTAATTTATTTACGTCATGCGTTTTGTGAAGAAAGTTTATTACTAAGTGAGTGTCTTGAGGTAAATTATTTACGTCATGCGTTTTGTGAAGAAAATTCATTACTAAGTGAGTGTCGTGAGGTAAATTATTTACGTCATGCGTTTTGTGAAGAAAGTTTATTACTAAGTGAGTGTCGTGAGGTAAATTATTTACGTCATGCGTTTTGTGAAGAAAGTTTATTACTAAGTGAGTGTCGTGAGGTAAATTATTTACGTCAGGAGTTTTGTGAAGAAAGTTCATTATTAAGTGAGTGTCGTGAGGTAAATTATTTACGTCATGAGTTTTGTGAAGAAAGTTTATTACTAAGTGAGTGTCGTGAGGTAAATTATTTACGTCAGGAGTTTTGTGAAGAAAGTTTATTACTAAGTGAGTGTCGTGAGGTAAATTATTTACGTCATGAGTTTTGTGAAGAAAGTTCATTACTAAGTGAGTGTCGTGAGGTAAATTATTTACGTCAGGAGTTTTGTGAAGAAAGTTTTTTACTAAGTGAGTGTCGTGAGGTAAATTATTTACGTCATGCGTTTTGTGAAGAAAGTTTATTACTGATTGAGTGTCTTGAGGTAAATTATTTACGTCATGAGTTTTTGTGAAGAAAGTTTTTTACTAAGTGAGTGTCGTGAGGTAAATTATTTACGTCATGCGTTTTGTGAAGAAAGTTTATTACTAATTGAGTGTCTTGAGGTAAATTATTTACGTCATGAGTTTTGTGAAGAAAGTTTTTTACTAAGTGAGTGTCGTGAGGTAAATTATTTACGTCAGGAGTTTTGTGAAGAAAGTTCATTATTAAGTTAGTGTCGTGAGGTAAATTATTTACGTCATGCGTTTTGTGAAGAAAGTTTTTTACTAAGTGAGTGTCGTGAGGTAAATTATTTACGTCAGGAGTTTTGTGAAGAAAGTTTATTACTAATTGAGTGTCTTGAGGTAAATTATTTACGTCATGAGTTTTGTGAAGAAAGTTTATTACTAATTGAGTGTCTTGAGGTAAATTATTTACGTCAGGAGTTTTGTGAAGAAAGTTTTTTACTAAGTGAGTGTCGTGAGGTAAATTATTTACGTCATGAGTTTTGTGAAGAAAGTTTATTACTAATTGAGTGTCTTGAGGTAAATTATTTACGTCAGGAGTTTTGTGAAGAAAGTTTATTACTAAGTGAGTGTCGTGAGGTAAATTATTTACGTCATGCGTTTTGTGAAGAAAGTTTATTACTAAGTGAGTATCGTGAGGTAAATTATTTACGTCATGCGTTTTGTGAAGAAAGTTCATTACTAAGTGAGTGTCGTGAGGTAAATTATTTACGTCATGAGTTTTGTGAAGAAAGTTCATTACTAAGTGAGTGTCTTGAGGTAAATTATTTACGTCATGAGTTTTGTGAAGAAAGTTTTTTACTAAGTGAGTGTCGTGAGGTAAATTATTTAATGAAATGTTTTTTGAAGTCAGATAATTTGTAATCGTGAATTCAAATTATTTTCTAAGAGAATTTTGTGAAGTAAATTATTACTTATAGTTTTGTAATTTTAACACGTTCTGGGGCAAGCAAATTCAATTTTTTAAACCAAAGTATCTATTCGCGAGCAATATACATTTTTTCTTATATAAATGAGAATTATATACAGTATATCATAATAGAGGCGGATCTAAATACAAATATACAGCACTGAATATGAAATAAGTATTGCGAAATTAAGTTTTTCACGAAATTTAAATGAATTGAAATTTAGGCTAAACTGTATGAGGAAGTAAAAATGCAGATGAAATGGTTGCATTATTGTTATTTACATACTGAAATATTACGTTACACCTGACATATATTTTTGTATATTATCACTTATACTGGATAGCATGAAAAATAAGACATGTATATTTCAATAAGACATGTAAATTTTGTTATTTGGTCAAAACAAAAGCATACATGCTAAAGCATTACGTCTCTAAAATCCTGTTGAATATAACTAAATGCGATGTTTAAACAGTATAAATATTGTTAAAAGTACAAATAAACTTATTTAAGCCAGTCATAGACTCTCATTATCTATATAAA
This sequence comes from Ruditapes philippinarum, assembly GCF_026571515.1. Classification (NCBI taxonomy): domain Eukaryota; kingdom Metazoa; phylum Mollusca; class Bivalvia; order Venerida; family Veneridae; genus Ruditapes; species Ruditapes philippinarum. Next base: position 104,123 of record NW_026860514.1, on the reverse strand, counting down.
ATTTGCTTATATTGTTTCAAAACATGCACAAATAGATGACGACAGTTACTATTGATTATACAGCTAGTTAATTTTACTCAGCCATACGTTGAACATCAAATAAATTCTTCATTATGTTTCATTTATTATGTTTGATTGTACAAATATTTTACATCAACTAGAGTCGCACAGTTTAAGGAAAATCAAACACTATAAATTATAACTATATAACAATAATGAGTTGCTATAGCTAGTTCTTTTTTTCCCTGAAATGTATTTTATTTCTATTTGTGCATTACAGGAGACAGTGGTTACACTTCCAGTTCTCGCTGTAAGTATCCATTTATTTTCGTTCATGCAAAGGTAACACAAACAAAACATGAGCGGAGATTATTTCATACTGACATCTTAAAAGAAAGAGAAATTTCATAACCTTATTTGTAAAGGTTATTTTGGTGATGGTTAAACTGTTCATGTGGCGGGAATATCTCTGGTTACCCTCCTGACATTATTTCAGCAAGTAGCGGACATCTGAGTAAAACCACAAACCTTCATTAAGCTTGCTGAATAGCTTACATGGTATGATTCATAATCCCTGGCTAGATTCAAAACCGTAGCGACGAAGGAACTTTCAGTCGAAGAAAATGACTTTAAAAACCACAAAAAGCACATCTAAGCATTGATTGAACATATATAAATATCTAATTACATTTGTCTCAAATTTCTTTTTTTTCCAAATAATCTTTAAGTCTTTAGCAATATTCATGTTAAATATTTTTCCTTTTCAGTGTCTGTAGTATCAAGCAATTCGGAGCAATCATCAAACGTAAGAAAATACCTTTTGCTTTAAAACGGCTCTTAAATTACTTAGATGTTTTTGCCATAACCATGTCATTGTTATGAATTTGTGTTGCTTAGCTACAAGCGCTAACTGAAAGATACGTGTACGAAGTAAATGTATTTACAAGCCTATGCCTTGATCATATTCAAGCAAACTAGATGGGAAACAAGACAGATATATCAGAATTAATTATACTTACACTATTTCAATGTATGGATTTTTTCAGAGACTTTCCAAAGACCTGAAAGATGATGATCGCAAATTTTCGGAAGAGGCCGAACAATATAACCCTTCACCTACCGGATCGAGCAGCTCCATATCAGATGACGACCAAACCAACAGCAAAAGGCCAGTGTTCTTCCTTAATGGCTTGGGTTCAGAAACCTCTTCGATCGGCTGTAAAGAGGAACGTACAGGTGACATTAAAAATGATGAGGGACTTTTACAAAAGACCGCTAATGATGATTCCAGTACCACGAACCAGTCGAACATTGATCCAGATATTATCAAAGGGAAACGCGAGAAAACATCTCCTGAAGCAACCCCTACAAGTGTCCAAGAAACAAACAATCATGCTTGCCAATCACACGCTGGTCGAACTTTAATGGACGAGGCATGTGACAACACTGTACCAAAAGTGATTGAAGGAGAAGTCACGATAATTATTAACAATCTTTCAAAGCCTTCTTCTGAGGAAGACAATACAAAATATGCAAGTTGAATGCTGATTAAAATACATATCACAAACTTTTAGTTAGTTCGTCTTATCAATACCGACTATATAAGCAGTCAAAAGTTCTGAAAAGAAAATGATTTGGCTCAAATTGTAACAACAACAAAAAACAAAAAAAAAACAAAAAAACCCCAGGAAAATCAAAACAAAACAAACAAAAAAAAAAGAAAAAAAGAAAACAAACAATGAAATCAAATAAGATCTTGAAGAAAGCAGCAACAAAATGAAGAATCTGTTTATGAAATTTTTGGATAATATTCAACAGCGTTAAAGCAGAAACCCCTTAGATCCATGGTTATATTCGTGAATATTTTGAAAATGTATTTAAAAGTGTGAAAAGAACAAAGAAAGCAATTTACATGTAGGAAATGCTGCAAAACATTCATAACATCTAGAATATTTCTTGAAACTTGAATCTTAACTTTTCTTAAGATCTTAGTACACTTTCAAGATTTATTTGTTGACATATTGTTTGCTCATCTTGATCCATGCAGCTTTAAATGGAATTATTTTATTTACAGAAAATGGATTATACTTAATATTCACGAAGTAAATATACTTTTTTGGCATTTTGTCGGTTAAGGATCCAGTTGACAAAAAGCCATCAGATTATGTTATAAATGATGTTTCACAATTTTCTATGCATGAGTCATAACTGATTACATGTTCTTCCATAAAGATCTAAATGTTTTTCATAAAGGATTGAAAAGCAACTTGCCGAAAAGAAGAACTTCCATGCAATGAGTCTGTTTGTTCCTGAAATAATGGGCTTACTTACCATCCGGAGTTGTTTTCTTTTGCATCAAATAAATAAGACAACGCAAAAAACATAGATGTTTCATCAAATCCGGTCGAGAAACAGTAAAATGAATTCTGGAATCCATTGTCATCTCAATGTTTCATTTGGAATTTCTCTTTTTATTCTCAAGACAGACCTACCCATGTCCCCGTGCAGAAGTAGATCTGTATATTATGCATTTACATTCTTTTGATAATTGATTGTTCAATATGTATTGATAAACAATGTATTTTCTATTACAGCTATTTGGTATTTTCTTTCGTTTACAAAACTACGCTTTATAAATACGACTACTTTTATTAGATGTCTCTAAAGATTACATGAAATAAGGTTGATACAATTTTTTTTTCATTAAAGTATATAACATTAGGATTTCTACAATCATTTCTTACATTTGTAATGATTATTAAGTGTTCGAATTCTTTTTGACGTCTTTACATTTTAGGTATGCCATGTCCACATCAGTCCGTAAATTATTGAAGAAAAGCATAATGACCCACGTTTTGTATATTTTTAGATATAAAAGTTGCTGACGGGATATGCGGGAGAACATGGTCCGAGGCAAGAGCCGTGGGTTATATCAGGAAGGTTATATTCGCCCGTATATCCCGCCAATACTTATATATAACGATATTATAATTACGCAAATTGTTTAGGACGACAATTTCATAAGAAATCCCGGCATCTTTAGACTGTTTCTTAAAGGAGCGGATGTAGATGCACCTCATCAACGGCTACGCCAGAGACATAGATAACATTAATGTCTCTGGCTACACTAACGCTGAGCAATAAAAAATGTAATTCAAGTGTGTTGTGACGTATTTTTTTTAAACATAAGCATCAAAACTCAATACAAATGTTATGGACAAACTTTTATTTACTGTCTGTGGTGTAGAAATACATTGTTCATTGTGCATGCTCCGGTTCTGCACGGTATTTACGTTATTGCATATAAAATATTTAATCCCATAAGAATTGGACAAATTTATTTAAATTATAATAGGATGTAAGATAATGAATGTTATAATATTTCCAGTCTCGTTGTGACATGTATTGCATCTTATATCTACATATACATATCACATTGTTGTCAATACACCAGTATAAAATAAAACATGATAATCAGGAAGTAGTATGCGTCACTTTCTATGGTCCATGAAAAGAATTAACCATCCGTATGATCCGAGCATGCAACTTCTTTCATATCTTCTTTCTTAATAGACAGTTAAAGTCATCTATTTTAAATTCGATATTACCCCCCCCCCCCCCCCGAAAAAAAATAAAATAAAATAAAATAAAATAAAATAAAAAATACAGAAAAAAAAACACATTAAAAACAACAATAAAACTAATAGAAAATGTAAAAAGAAGAGACCCGTCTACAGAAAACGCAGACTTGGTTTAATGAAACTTTCTTTTAAGTTACTTTTATCCGACGTAATGTGTAGGGAAATATATTTTACTGCACTAAGAAAGAGGGAATAGTTTTTGAACATTTTGTATGTTCTATACAAGCCAGCGCTGTTTAAGCGTTTAGAACCAATTCAAACACAATATTATTATGCACTCGTGCTTTCTATGATTTATATAAACTTGCTTTAGTTAAGGAAGACACGAGATATTTTTCTGTTTCATAGTCTTGTTTGAATGTCATATGTTCTCAGTTTTGCCACATTTGTAACATTGTTAGACCAATTCAATTTGTATATTAAAAGTAAAGAGTCTTCAATATTGTTTAAATCAACCGCAAGTTTGTTTTCATACAAATGTGACATATTTACTTGTTGTAGAATATGCTTAACGTCTGAACACCATGTATTTCCAATAGTAGTATAATCATACAAAAACACTTTCTTTGTGAGTCTATCATCACCCATATGTACAAGTCTATGGGGTGATTCCTTTTTCAAAGCATAATCTAAACAACGAAAACAAAACATCGATTATGATGGGAAACTTTAAAACTTCATACGGTAATTTATCGTACCCCGCACTTTTCCCATTTTCCGCACTTTTAACGATTTTTTCTATTTGAGATCGTCGTATTGGGAAATTCAACAGCTGATTTTCTTCAAAAAGGGGGTGTAACATACGATCTTCTAAGAAACACTTCTCGTTTAAAATCTGCTCGTAGAATTCCTTGTCGAAATTTTCATCGGCTTCGTTACAGTTATAAAGACTTTCAAATTCACTTGACCATTTATTGAAAACAAAATTACAGTCTTTAGTCACATTCCCATCTGACTTATAGACCTTCATAGGTATAGAACTTTTATTTTTTGGACCGAGATTTTTTCTATGATCCCAGAATTCCCTAGGATTGTTTGTGCACGTGCACTCAATATCAATCGAGAGAGACTTCTTATGACTCCTTTCAGCATGACGCACCTGTTTATCAAAAGTTTTTCTACAATTTATATACTCATTTTGGAGGCATAATCTGGTTCGACGATCACCGTGAAATGTTACGTATTCTCTCTCAGACTGACGTACACGTTGCCAGAGGGCCTCTATATTATCATTCCAGTAAGGCTTAAATGTTTTATACAGTTTCCGTGTTTTCTTAGAACAGTCAAATGACGGAATGTGAGCATTCATCTCTTTTATTAACGTTTTACAAAATTGATCATAAATGTTATCTATATTTTCTTGATTTTCTCTGCATAACTCAATATTTCTTATTAGACCAATGAAAGCTGTTTTCGCCAACTGTGATGTTAAAAAACTTCAGGAATTCTTTTCAATTTAAAACTTTTGGTATTGAACTGCGACCACAAACTGTTCGTTTTAAAACGGTTTTGTAATTGTAAGTAAAACGTAACATTTGGTCGTATTTGTTTTGCAAACCCGAGTGTCGAGTTGCAACACTAGGGCAAAACTAACATCGGGAACGTAACTCTCGCGTGTCAAGAAGCTACTCTCCATTTGAGGAGGAGTGAGCAAGAACGTGACGTAAGAAAATGGCGGAAAGCAACGTGAAAGATTTTTGAAAGACTTATGTTATACAATATAGATCTGGGGTTCCAAAACACTCAAAATATTTTCTGTTGCAATTTGTTTGGGGTTTGGCTGTATTTTGAGCTAGAATGACTGGACTATCAGATTATTCTTAAAAATACTGCAAAAAAGAAGTGCGGCGTCCATTTTGTAACCAAGAACGCTGTTCATGCTGATAGTTTTGAACAGCTAGTGCTACAATACTACGCATGCTCAGGATGCCTAAACTGTACACTCGGGTTTGCAAAACAAATACGATCGGGAAGTTTACTGCGTGACCCTATCAGCGAGTGCAACTTAAATCTGTCTACTATCGATTCTACTGAAATAACTTCAAAATTCTCACACGCTTTCAAACAGTCATGTGGAACGCATATATAATCAACAACTGATTTACCTTGACTTGATTCACGGGAGATGCTTTGGTAGTTTAGCGCGGAGGGAAGTAGTCTAGTACTGGTGTAACTCTCCAGGAACGATGGTTAGGAAACTACCAGCCTATATGACTGAAATACTGTTGGAAAAGGCGTAAAATGAAACAAACAAACAAACAAACAAAACCTTGACTTGATACTGACGTAGAATTATCTTTGTTTTACAAAAACGGCCATTTAATACACACATTTTTGAATCAAGAAGAAATTCTATAAAGGTATTTCCATGTTGATTAACAGTTTTGTCGATAATCGATCTTCCAGGAATTCCATCCACATTCGAAATTATATCTGAAAGTTCCACGATTCTTGCACTGACGTCACCGCAAACAAATATTGCGTCACTCTCTGATAAAAGGTAAACTTGACCAAGTAAATGTGCAAAAAAGTTCGTAGCATTACTTCCCCATGGCGAGTTTTCTGGTGAAAGATTTACGGATATATTACAAATGAGTGTTCAGTAGTCTTTGACGTAAATGAAATCCTTTATCAATGACGTCAACTAAAATTCATTGATCAGATAATTTATTACTACACCCCCCTGAACCTTTTGGTGCATTTACGTGAATTGATTTTCTGTTGTGTGCATAAAATCGATAACCTTAAACAATTAAGGTTTAATTATTTTTTTAATAGGTTTCATTAATACAAATGACATCTGATTAAGTGTAAGCAATTAAATAAGATCTCAAAACGTAATTTGATTCCGTCCAGCCAGCTACATTTAACTGTGATATCGATATGGATTGTTCAGTCAACCGGGCGTTGGATTAACTGCCGCAATTATCTGAACGACCGCTACTATTTTGATGCAGGGAATCTTTTTTCACTATTCGACCATTGCCAGTTACTCTAAACTAATTCCCGTTTGGAATTTGAGACAATAATGTTTTAGCATTAAGTTCCAGTATACGTTCGGTATGCGGTTTTCTACCAAAGATGTTTACATCTTTGTATAGGCAGCAACAGATTTTAGCTTTTTCTTTGCACGTAAAACATCAATTTTCTGGTCAGCATTCTCAAAAAAATTTTTTGGTTTCCCAGTATGTCTGTCGGTACGTCTGCTTGCATCTGTGATTTTAACGGAATTCGATATGTCCGTGCCTAGAGTAGAGATCAAATCGTTTGCGTCATCTAACGGCGAATCCGTAGATTTGAGCCAATTATCGTGAAGCTACAATTTTGACGGATTTATCTTGCTGTAAACCATTGTGCTTCTTAAGTGAGATCATCTCAATTTCTAGGTCAGGTATTCGTTTATCGAGGCTAGCAAACCGCCTACCTTTACCGCTTTCATTTTATCGTCAACTTTAAATCAAAATCAAGAATTAAGAAAAAAACTCAATTTTTTATGGTTTTATATCATAAATATAATGCCCCCAAAAAAGATTTATCAATAATTTAAGTTCAAAAATACATTATTTGTAAAGATATTACCACAATTACATGTACATTTTCATGTAAATAAAAGGAGGTATTTAGAAAGTATTTTCCATATAGTCTAAAGCATTTTTATATAACATAACAACCTTAATTGCAACAAAAGAAAATGTTGCAGGCTCGGCTTCATTGAGCCTGTTGATAGACGGTAGTGGTAATCGAAATACCTAGCATCGGCTTAAGAAATATTTCACATTTAACATGATCAGGTAAAGTTTTGAAGTTTGAAACCGCAGATGTGTTCATATGGCATGTATGGCGGTTATCAACCTTCCAGAAATTTGATGAATTCTTGCTTGAATTGTAGTTGTTGCGGCGTTTCCAATTTAGCGACTTTATCGTTGAAATGGAGTGTTTGGTCATGAAAACATTATAAATAATGCTATTGTCTCTTATGTTCATTTTAACATCAATCCAGATTAAAACCGCAAACATTAAAAATGGATGTTACGTGTAGAATGAAATCAACTTCAAATCAGAACTAAAAACGAAATATATGCTGTCACTCACTTATCAAGAACGCTCTGTCATGAAGAAGGTAACCTTAGTCTTCTTTTAGTTTGTCATAGTGACTGTAAGATAAGAATTATAAAAAGCTTAAATAAAAGCACACTCAACTTTCTTAATAATTTGTCTTTTTCAGTTTAAATTTTCAAATGTTATTGAATAAACTATCCACTTTCCCCATACAAGAGGTCTGCGCATTGCTTGAGATATTTTGAAATCTACCAGTTTTCTGAAGAAACTAATACTCGTATTAAGACAAGAACTGGAGAAAATAATTATAACTGCGTGCATTTTATCTTAAACTAACAACAAGCGATTATTGCTACACTAGTTGTCAAAATTGTATTCAACATTAATAACTCGACATGCATATAAAGCATTATGTGAGTATACATAACAAAACAGTGATAGATCTATATCTTTATTGATTACATATGATATGGTTTAATATTTCTTCACACAATATCAGTGTAAGTATTGATGATAAGGAAAAATATTAATTATGCACATACATTCTAATCTAATATTACATTGCCAAAAATAAACTTAAAGAGGAAATTTAAATGAAAAGTATCATCGACAAACAAACAATTCAGTCAAAATATTTGACTCGACATAAAAAGTTATTGTTAAAAGTCAGTAAAATATTTTAAACCTAATAAAGTAATTATTTGTAAATATATATACACATTAATTCAAACAAAGGATAAGCACATTAATTCATAATATGCATCAAGAGTCATACTATATGACATATATAATCGCAAGCATAAAACATATGGCATGTAACAAAATATATCAACCAACAAATTTCGTATTGTATGGTAGAAATGAAGAAAATAAAGTCACTAAAGCATAATTCGTATTATTGGAAAAACAAGTAACACATGCACAATAATGTCAAAATAAGAAGTAAATAAATAAACAAAGTGCTGCAGCACTGAATGCGACGGACATGCAACCGGAGAGACATTAAGGTTTTTTTTTTAGAATAAAAACAAAACAACACAAATGATATAACAGAGAAAATTAGTTCCATACAAGTTCGAGATTTGTAGAGCAATATATTTTATGTGTCCCAATCTGATATAATTCAGATTTTCTACTTTCAAGCAGAACAAGTCCAATTTTTTAAATACAGAATGAAATTTATGCCTAAAAACTCTTGTCAAACTTGTAAATCAGTGCCCTTATCGATTTATTCCAAGAAATGATATGTAAATAGAAAAAAAACTGTCAACGAAATATTTCTAAAATAAAACCATGCAAATAAACTTCAATCATAATACATAATACATATGAAAATGTTAATTAGAATTGCTTCGTGTTATATCATAGTGGGCATATAGACAATAAAATATAAGTCATTTGTATTTTTATTTCTCTTGGATTTGTCTCATTAAAAATATTTTTGGTTAAAATCATCAGCAATGTATGGTGTATATTTTTAGATTTTTTTTTCATTTACGTCTTAACACTACAGTGTTTAGTTGTCCCTTTCAATTTCACACTAAATTCCATTTTCAACTTGTTTGCTTCTTACAATTGTATAGAATTTCTTAAAGTATTGCATGTAAACAAAGTAAGTATCCGCTGGTTTATTTCATGTATAATGTGTACTCGTCCGAATGTCAGCACAGATGATGCAGAATTTATTTTAAGAATAGTGTTTTCTTCTGGTCGAAGGCTATTATAATCTCATAGCAGGTTAACTCATATCGTGACCTAGAAAACTATGTAAACAAAACACAAGAATCGGAAGTAGAACTGATATTGTAACTTCCTTCAATAAAGATTACCATGAAAGACTACATGGTGGTAAAAAGTTGAAAAACTTCCTTGATACATGCATTTTCAAAAATAGATATTTATATAAAATACTAACCATTGTACTTTAGTCTAATTTATTATTGTATCATAGTTTCGGGAAAAGTGTCAGAGTTAAATCGTATACATATACATGCACAGTGCGGTAACTGGAGTGCAGGTATCAGTTACCCGCACTCCAGATAATGCCCGTTGATTGGTTCACTTTGTCCGGGGTTTACATATTGTGACGACAGAGAAAGAGAAAGGGGCAGAACTATCATATTCAAATGCTCTTTCATTGGTTAATTGTTTCTGGGGTTTCATATTATGACAACAGGGAACGTGCTGTCATGTTTGACTATGATACAAAAGAAAGAGAACACCAAAACACTCGGAAATCTGATTATACTTGGGGGCTACGCCCCCTCGTACAAATAAGCCAGCCTCGTGTTTCGGTGCTCTTTCTATTACAGTCCTACGCATAAACCCAAAATTTCCAGTTTTCCCCAAAAATTTCCTATCTCTGGCCAGTGATGAGCATTTAATTATAATTACACGGCTTGTCACAGTATCACTGATAGCAGCACCCTAGAATGTTTTATGATCCTATCATGTTTCAAGAATGTATAATTTTATTATTAGCTGGATGATATAGAGAACATTTCAGATAAAAGGAAAACTAAAATTTTCATAAATACATTCAATTTTAAATAAGTTAAAGACTAAAAAGACTGGATTACATTAAAAAGGATTTTAATCACTTACAACTCACAATCACAGTCAGGGACTCGGTACAGCATTGGGGTGGTGTAATAATTAATTTTAGAAACAAAAAAATTTATAAGTTTTTTATTTCTAAAATTCTGAGTATAAAAGGATGATGATTCTGAAAATATTGATGCGAGAGTTATGTAGCTTGTCATGTTATTGTTTAAAGTAAGAAGTAAATTCTTTCATAAATAAAGAAGTAAGAGCAAAAAATATAAATATATAAAAATAATATATATAAAGAAGAGCTGTCACAGAACGTGACAAATGCCCCTAAATGATTCTAGTTATAAACCACCTATAACAAAGTTCGAACCCCAGCAGTGACCTTTAAGTTAGACAAAGAAACCTGAGTCTTGTTCACAACACATTGTCCATCTATGGTGACTTTATATTTAAAAAAAAAATGAAACTTTCATGTATATGGAAGTTACAGAGCGGACACAACAACAACCATTTATATGTCTTAAGGGCAACACATCATACATTTATGATGATTTCATATGTGAAATAAAAAAATATAATCCTTTCATGCATATTAATTTCAGAGCATACACGACCATTTCTGCCTATATGTATATTAACATCAAAATTGACAATTGAAAGTTTGAACCCCCACAGTGACCTTGACCTTAGTCGTAGGAACCCGAGTTTTGTTCGTGACACACCATACATCTATGGTTATTTCATATATGAAAGAAAAATTAAAATCCTTTCATGCATTCTGAAGTTTCAGAACGGACACGACCACCACTGTCTATATGTATGAAGCGGGACGGACTGACGGATGGTTCGATTTTAATATGCCACCCTTCATCTAAGTTCAAAGGGGAAATAATTCTGGAAATATCCATGCTAGAGTTATGAATATTGTCACACATGTATAAGGAACATATATTTTAAGTTAGAAGTAGATACCTTAGGAAATAAAGAAGTAAGTAAAAAGTAACATTTTGTTAGGAAAAAAATGAGTTCATGGGGAAATATTCTGGAAAAATATTGGTGCTAAAGTGAACAACATTGTCACATATGATGTAGTTGTCGGTAAGGAACACATATTTGAAGCTTTAAGTCAATCCCTTATGATGAAATGAAGAGGTAGAGTAAAAAATAACATTATTTTATGGAAATTTATATGTTCAAAGGGATATTGTTCTCCTGAAGAGTTTTTCAACATCATTTTTACCCCATCTTACTACTATGTTTACATTTTAGCCCTAATTGTTCTGGAATTTCATTCATTACACCCATTATCAGGAGATAATTTGGTTATCTGTTACTTGTCATTGTGGGAGGTCTGAAAAAATCGGTACGACAAGATTTTCAAAATAGAACATGTCCTATCCCTTACATCTAGACATAAGGTTTCCGAAATCAAGAAATAGTAGCCTTCACACATTAAGATTTGTCAGTACATCTTAGTTTTAATTGGTGTTGTACTTCAAAACCCTACCGTCTGTTGAGGCCTTTACTGAGATTCAGCAGGCTGGAAGGGTTTATGCGTAGGACTGATTACATAACTGCTGGATATTCAGCTTAACCCGCAGTATGAGTCACGAAAAGAGTGTTTCTTTTATTAATGCGCAAGTTATTCTAAAGTCACGAAACATTTTGATCTGTTAATAAAAATGTTTGTTTAATTGGGAAATATTTATTTCCTGCTTATAATTTCTATGAATTATTGAGCTTACTCCTTAATTATAGCATAGTTTGCTGTCCTACTTTTTCGACAGCGGTAAATCGTTTCAGCAGTTATTTGCATAATTGCGCAATAATACTACGGGGCTACACCGTTTTTATCAAATACGTTTATATTTTATCTTGGATAACTTAATTTGAAATTGAAAAGGCTTAATATGGAAGTTTTTAAGATATCCCGACGAAGTATGGGAGTTTCATAGGATCAAATTCATGTACTATTTGGTGGGCTGTTATTCGGTTGAGGACACATTGCGCGATTGTAGCCGACGAAATCCCATGTGTAGATGACATAGCTCTGAGCGCGTCCGTCGCAAAAACAGTATTAAAAAACAACAACAACAAAAAAGAAAAAAAAACAACAACAAAAAAGAAAGAAACAAAAACACAGAAAAAAAAACACAAAAAAAAACAACAAAAAAAACCCAAAAAACAAACAAACAAAAAACACTTATTACTCATTCGATATTCAAATTCAATAACATACATTCAATGGTCTGACAAAGTTTTATTACTTCTAGTACTACCTAACTTAAGATTTCTTTTATTATAAATTTCGAGTAAGTATTTCGAAAAGACATTCAAGACTCTAGGGTCTTCCGAGGACATTAACCATGAATATGAATAAGCAATATGAATAGATTTTGCAGTGCATTTACATCGGGGTAAAATTAGAGTTATTTCGTCTGTCATTTTAGGCGCGGATTAGACACAACGTTTCTAGAAAAACAATACCTTTGTTCGGTATTTGGTTCATTCAGTTGATCAGTTTTGTAGATCAAATAGTACAAGTTTGACAACATCCTTACCGCCTTGAATAAATGCATCATTACCTTAAACAATAACGCAGGGTCGATGCAGTGAAGAATAAATTTGTTTCTTTTTATGCCATTCTCCATAAACATGTACCATACCGTACAGATATTTTACTGTAGAACAGCCAAACAGTATATTATATATGTGTATTAACAACAAAACCATTATTTGAATCATATTTTACCAGTTTCTTATTAATTGTTCAATCGACATCGTTTTGATAATTATGTGTACATGTAGAAATATTGTGATGCGCCAGTCTTCAAATCTATTAGTTCTGCTCCATTTTCCGTTGTCTCTGATATATTGTTTTTGTGACTTCATCTTTTTTATTCTGAAACAGTCTTGCGAGGCAAATACAAATGAGCACTTTCGCTGCATTGTTTCTTGGTTGCAATCTCAATGACTTTGAGTAGCATTCCAGAGCTTTTATTGGTTGATTATTCTGTTCCATACACTGACCAAGCAGGTTCAATGCTGTCTCTCGATGACAAAGGTTCCGTGTTCTCCCAATTGACTGTTCCATGTTTAACAACGCCCTCTGCAGACCGTATTCATCGTGAAAATGTTTGTTTACTTTGTACTGTAGAAAATGAAGGTAAGGGAGGGAATCAACGACAGCCCAATCCATCCAGGTTACCTTATCACTCTTTCCCGCTTTGTCACCAGTCAGCCGATACAATTCATATTGCAATTCTTTGGGTATCCATTTAATCTCAGCTGGGAGAAATATAACACAATATGCTACTATATTCTTCATAACCAGATTTCTCTCTTCTTGAAACTTGATGTTGTTCATACTTCCAGTATCCATCGGCCCTTGATAACATCTACAAATTGGTATAACTAAAGTTCTATCGTACTTGCCGTCAGTTTCATTCAGTATAGATTCAGTTCTTCCTATTTTTCCTGAACAATAAAAATATGAGGCAAGTTTGAGCCTGCCCGAAGAAACATCCGAATCACATCCTTTAATGAGCAAGTCCTCTGCCTCAAGCAGTTTTGAAATATCAGAGTCCTTTTCAACGCGAGCAGCTTGCAAAGACCCCAATAATGATGACAGAAACGGTGACACAAGTGTGCTAACTTCTCTTTTATTTTCATCTTCTTGGTTTGTTAGTTGGTCAAGAGTTCTGAGAGACCGTCTTTGAAAATCCTGTTGTAATTCTGTATTTTTGTAATACTTACACGTATGTGTGAGATGTATTATTTGGTATCCACGCAAAATTACAGCGGTGTCCAATAAGCGTTCTGCTTTAATAGAACTCCTTATCTGGAGTGGTGTCATACAGTTAGAATCAGTGGATGAGACGAGTTTGTTCCTTAACCTTATACTTAGATCATCTAGTTTTATTGCTTTTACTAGTACAATACGAGTGTAGCTTATGACGAATCCCAACTTTTCAAGTATATTAGACTTTACCTTCTCCGAAAATTTGCCAGCCATCAAATTATTTGTTGGTATCATGAAATGAGGACAGTTTTCTTCATCTACGCACCTTCTCAATCTCTTCAAACATTTATCTAGGCATTGTGATAGATTGGCTTCTTTCCATTCGTAAGGCAGCGAACTCTCTATACATTGTAGCAGAACATTTTTACACATGAAGCTTGAAATTGTGCCTTCTTTTATAAAGGTTTTTACTAATATTTTCATTAGGACATAGCATCTTAGTTGTACTATATTGAGGCTAAACATAAGCTGTCGTTCCGCTAAGGAAGTTGAAATTCTCCATTCAAATTCTGTTCCTGGACTACTTCCAGTAGGAACAACAAAACAACCATCTTTCATGCATTTTCTTTTCAGTGCGTCTGATGGCCATTTTACTTGATTACTTTCATTGAGCCAGTCTCTTGCTTGGTATGGCCAAGATTTACAGTATAATCCAGCAACAGTGTCTTGATCAGTTATTCCCATTTGACCCTCTACGGCCCAGGCAGGCCCATGCCTTTCACCTTTTCCAGACATAAAATCTTCCATTACAGTATTCTTGTAGTATATACGATCATCTTTCCCTCTGACGTAATGGTCATTTACTTCCGTAACGTCGATGGATGACAATCTGAGATCTTCGTTAATCACTTCAAGATGGCAGTAACCAGGAGCAATATCATCACCTTGAATCATCAGGAGATTTATAGCGTAATTTGTAGTATCTTCTGGTTCAAACTCTTGCAAACTTTGTACCACATTTATGCCTGGTACATGGTGAAGACTATCTGCGTCTGACTGTAGACTGATTGTTGTCGTACCTTCAGAGCGACTACCAAAATTATACACCGGCCTATCATACCCTTTCAACATTGCCATTACTGTTCCAATATTCTCACCTAGAAGGGCATTTTGTCTTCGCCTGTGAACCATGTCATTGTTAACACCAATATCATCTAGAGTTTCATTTAGTTTATCATAAAAGTTCGGATAGTCTAAAAATCGTGACTCTAATTTACTTAGGTCTTTCAATGTCTCCGACATTTTTCTGAAACAAACAAAAACAAAACAAACACTCAAACACTTTAATAATATGTCGCAATCCAAAAACAATATGAAATATACTCATACAAGCTATTTATGGACCTCAAACTATTTTAAAGTGAATCTCCAGTCTACAAAGACACATAAATAGGAAATTGAAAGTCTTCTGTTAATTTCGATTGTCATCTCTCGGAATGTTATGACAAACTTCGAACAAGGATGGTAATGGGCAATTGGAGAGGTGCTCCTGGAAGCTGAGACGAGTTCTTAAAAGCAAATTGATTTCCTTATGCGTTTATACGGACTGATATTGTATACTTGGTAACGGACGTGTGGTGAACATAGACAAACATACCCATCTGCTACCAGCGATAATTTAGGAATATGTAACTGATTTTAAGATTATATTTCAAAAATTTAAATGACTAGATGGTCATAGTTTACTCTTGTGCTCATAGGACAAATGTTTTAAAGCCGTCCGTTTTCCTACACGGTAGTGCATTCAATTGGCTGCAAAAGAAGCGTAGCCAAATTTTAGATCATGTTGTACTTGGAATTAAATCTCAAACAACCGGGTATAAATAAAGGATCAGAATTGACATTGCAGAAAGTTCTTGACCTTCTTAGGCCAAATGAGCTAACTAAGTCTAAATGCTTGAAAACAAGACCAATTTGTCAACCTTTGAATTTTGGACAACCCTTGTATAACAAGGATTGTACAAAAAATGAGTAAAATGAAACTATTATTTCAACTGTAATCGTTAATATCTGTAATATGTAGTATTGTATGAAATAGGAGTTAAATTGATTGTTACAAACTTCATAATATCATAATAATTTTATATTAAAGTAAATAAAAATGATGATTATATAATGAACAATAATAATAATGATAATAATAATAATAATAATAATAATAATAATAATAATAATAATAATAATAATAATAATAATAATAATAAATAATAATAATAATAATAATAATAATAATATAATAATAATAATAATAATAATAATATAATAATAATATAATAAAATAACAAAAATAATAATAATAATAATAAAAAATAATAATAATAAAATGCAAATCGGAAGACATTCAAATAGAGCTTATAATTATATTTATCACAGCTTTAATGTACACGTAACTAAAGCCATGTCCTTTAAAAAAAATAAAACAATATAATATACAAAGGCAATATGTTATAGCAATGCAAACTATAAGGCCTTCAAAAAACTCCACTTAAACTTAAATAAAAAAGTACAGAACAAAACACAGAGAAATTTTAAAGAGAATAGTTGGTTTCAAATTACAGCTAATTAGATAGAAGCTAGACGTTAACAATGATTGTGTACATTTTCATTTTGCTAATAGATTAATGTACTTTACTAACGCAAGATTATTTCTTATTTCAAGAAAGGTAGCATTAACATTGTAAATGAAAAAATCTTAATGTATAATTATACGAAACCAGTAGACAGATAAAATTTAGATATAACCTGAATTAACTTAAAAGTTGTTCCTTTACTGTGACATTGACCTTACCGAAGAACAATAATCTTTTATAATCGTTAGAAGTCCATTGGTCATAATGGATATTGTTGATATAAATAAGTAAAGACAATTGATCACTTGTTAGTTAAACTTATATTAAAATGTTTCATAAACTTTATGTAAGTTGTCTAACCCAAGCCTGCTAGCGATTCAAAAATTTGCCAATGTGATCGCATGAAATGGTTTTGTCTTTATGAAAAGTTGGACAAACCCATTACAGAATGATATTAAACATGTTAGCGGGGTAAGTGTTACAATTCATTTAAAGGACGACACTGATTGTTTTGGATACTCTATTTTTCCATCCATTTATTCTTACACTTATAACACTTAAAAGTACTAAATTAAAGTATTCATATGACAATCGAGTCCATCTGTGACAGACGTCGCTAATATAGACCTTGTGTAAAAGGTATAAGGCATGGTGTTGGCTCGATTTTTTATGAGGTCACATACATATGTCGTTATTACAGATTGATTACAAATTTATTGATCAATACATTACAAGCGAACATATATACTCGAGATACGGAATCATTCGAATGTAAGAACCTTATAATTCCTTTATTAGAAAAGAATAAATGTGTTTAAGAAACCTTGATAAAATAACTTAAATTTTACCTGTTCTGAGCCGTTTCATAAACCTGTTTACCACTATAAACATCGACTTCTGAAATCTTAATCTGGGTAACTACAGTATATAATCGTTTTCTACCTTTTTCTTTTCCGATACATCAGATCACGTATAGAGTTACGTGTACCCGCTTTACATGCCTGTTAGATATTTATAATTTCAAAGACATTTTGTAACTCGGTGACTTTATAGCATTATTTTGTAAGATTCGGTGACGTTAAAGTGTTATATGTTTTAATTTTAAACCTCTTCTACCTGTACTGTATTGAAAAAATGTTATCTTAAAGGCTATTCTTATATACACATGTATTTTTACAGAAGAATTAGCGAAGGTCATGCTATATTGCATGCATAATCTAAAGTGTCTGTCTATCAAAGAGGACTCAGAGTGTGAATATTTAATTACTACTTACAATTTAATTACGTAGGCGGAGCTAATCTATAGACACTAACGACACTGCAATATCTACATGCTTTTTTCCTTGAATAAGGCCGCATCTACACCTATTCAAGTTTCTTACATGTCATATTTAGATAAGCTAAATAAATGGCCCTTTCAATATTTAATCTGGCACAATTTTTACTGAAATGTCTAATTAAGATTACCCACGATTTATACCTTTGTCTTTGCAATACTATCATGTTTCTGTAAAATATGTAAATAAAAAGGCGGGAAAATGATGCAATGATGGAAAATTTGAGAAAAATATTTTTTGAGCTGATAAATTGATGCAAATTTTTTATTTGATGAAAGTTATTCACTAAATGAACAAGATCATTTAAAATCCACTTTGATTACTTGAACAACTGATTTTTTTTTAATTAATTTTTTTGCTCATCTGTGTATCAGTGTATTGATCTGTTCCTCTGACAAAGATATTGTATACTTTAACTAAAATTTGCAGATCATGAACCAAAAAAAGTCAGAAAATAATAAAGAAAAAAACAACACTATCACACCTTCGGGGCACATGTTTTGTGTCAAACCGGTGTTATCAGTGTCTTGACAGCTAAAAACTTTAGAAAAATAGAACGTGTTCTTACTTCCTTGCAAGGAATTATCTTCTTGGATGTCACATAATTTCTCTTTCAAACTCATTCAAGTAGGGTGTCTACACTATCCAATACAAGAGAATATGATACTTGCATTCAAGACTTGGATAGGTGTAGACGGGCCCTAAAGTAGACCCAGTTTTACTTCGGCCGAGTATCTTTTTTAAAAGATACTTTTTGTTTCTTTTGGCATTTTACTTCATAGCATAAACGTTTTCATTACACACATATTTCAGTTACAAATATTCTTATTTTCCCTCGAAACATGATAATTTCAATAATTTTATCAGATCGAAAAAAACAATACGCCAGCTTATTTTATGATCACTTGACAGTAACAGTGCATTACTTCTCGTTATTCCCACGTGCATAAACTACACGTCACGTGTTAAAATCGCTTCAATAGTTCTTTGCCACATACTTCCCATTTACATTTTACTTTTTCATCTGTTGTTTACCCTAAAATTTCTTCAATAAATCATAGAATCTATACTCTGGAATCCAAAATGTCTGATTCGAATAAAACAACAATGGAACTTGAAAAAAGCAGGTCATTTGATCCTCGTGTGTGCTTCTAAACAGAAATATATAGACAAAATTCTCTCAGTTGAAATACAAAGATGTAATAGCATGCAAGGTGACCTGAATAATTTGAAACAAAGCAACTCTTAGTTAGGAGATGATATTCTATATTTGCAAGTACGATTGATGACGGACAATTTCTTGTTCTTTAACATTCCTTACCTAACAACAGACGAGATCAAAACTGTTCATTGTAAATTCTCAACTTTTGTGAAAACAATCTAGAAATGTCAGATGCTATGAAAAACATAAAATTTGATCGTGCTCGTAGAAAAGGGAAATTTCTGTCAAATAAAACACGCCCCATTGTAGTCCCCCCCCCCCCGATAGAGCTTTGATAAAACAACAAGCCACAATGTTATTGAAAGATACAGATTATCGGATTAGTGGCAAGTATCGAGACAAAGTGCAAGAAAAAAGGAAGGATTTAATTCCCGAGCTTATCAAAGCACGGGAAGAGGGCAATGATGCAATTATTTCGTTTGATCGAGGTCAACGATCAACCAGTATTTCACCTGAAGATATGCATGTCTGAGTAGAATATAACGGAGGTACAGTTAATGTTTGTCTTGTGGAATGTCCAAGGTTTCCAGGATTAATTAGATTACAATGATTCTTTAACTTTTATAAACAGATAATTATGACAGTATTCTTTTGACTGAAACATTGACTTCTTTCAGATCGAATGTATGCATTGATGGATACCTGAATTTTCTGTGTGCTAGGCGTAAAACTAATAAAAAGGCTTAATGTTTTAGCGGAGGTTTAATTGTGTATTAATGTTTATTACAGAAGTCATTTTAGCGGAAAGATTGACCTTGTTAAATCCGATAATATAGGTATACTTTGGTTTAAGATCAAAAGTGAATTATGTTATCTAGCCTGTGATGCGTTTTTCTGTAAAGCATTTTTTTTTTCGGAAGAATCATCTGTTTATTAACATGAAAATTCGATATTTTTGTTATGTGATCTACTTAGTCAAATAAGTGCCGACTTTAGTCGAAATGAAACTCACTGAGATACGTATTGGTACGGGGACCTGAACAGTCTAACACGGGAAACCCCAGACTTACATAAAATATAAATTTACAGAGATTTGTGGACATGCTAGAAATGCATGATGTTATGTTACCTGTAAGACAATCTGCTGATAAAATATGTAACCCGTTTGGAATAAAATTACTCTCTGTATGTAAGCAACATGATTTACTCATTGTAAATGGCCGATTAAAAAAGGGTGATTTTACGTATCACTGCTAAAATGGAGCTAGCGTTGTAGATTATCGCATTGTAAATATCTTAGGTTACTGTAATTTGAATACAATGAACCGAATTGATGGCTAAACATTTTTCACTTGTTTTAATAACAGAATAAATAAATGGTGCGAGACAGAAAATATATTTTGTGAAACAGTTTGGTTTTAGAGTTAAAAAATATACAATCGATTGTATATTTTTATTACATTATATTATCCAAAAAGTGTTACATGATCAAATTGAATTGTATTGCGTTTTTATAGACTTCGAAAGAGTTAACAGAGCAGCAGTATTTGTTAAATTGTTAAAAGAGGGAATAAGCAGTAAAATGGTAAATGATATAAAAACAATTTATGAACAGGTTTCGTCATTTGTCGAAAATGCTTGTACATTTTCAGAATTTTTTTATTGAAACAAGGAGAGCCACTCTCACCGATAATGCTAATACTTTACAGAATCACTTTAACTATGTATATCAATATTCGAAACAATTGGGTCTAAAGTTCAATATAAGGAAGACAAAAATTTGTATTTAGGAAACACGTAAATCTGGAGAGCAAAGACAATTTTACATTGATGATAATGTTATTGATATTATAGATAGTTTTTGTAAAGGGATCATTGAGATGAAGTATGATCCACTTCATTTTACTGACAAGCATGTAATTGTTATAAACGATTTGACATTCAATTCATCTTTTAAAACATTATTTGACTTAGGTTCCAAACAAATACGTCGTTTTCCTCACTAAAACTTGTAAAACAAGATCAAACATATCACTTAACAAGATACATATCTTAAATACAATGACTAGCGCTCGGCACAATAAGCATTGCATGTATGTTCCTACCCTATATAAGTCCATATGAATAAATTGACCCCCGGCTGAGATTTGGTCGATAGAGACCCAAAGGGCTTTTTACCAGAAAATACAACATGTCAAGTATCTTAGCCTTAGACATTGCTGTTACATACCGTAGAAATTTAATATGTTTTTTTCCTTTTTTTCAATAACTGTGAATTTAAAATACTATAGCAGAAAACATGAAAAATATATTCATGAGTTATAGGCAACAAAAAAATCGTACCATATTCACAGTAACTGTTGGCCCCAGTGAACCCCGGTTTGCACAAGCAAAGGTCAAAATCTAATGCCTGAATACAGGTGCCTCCATTCCGACAGCGGCTTAGCCGACAATCAAGAACCACTGAAATTGTATTCACTGTTGCGTAATTTGTATTCATAGTCACTAATAGTTTAAATATTTTTTTTACAAAAATGCATCAATATTGTACAGCCAACAATAATGTTTTTAAATCAATTTAGATATCTATCGATATTTTTATAAAAGGCAATTCGTCTATGATAGATGATCAGTATTTGTTTTGACAATATTCAGAATCATACCTGGCAACAAACCGAAGAAAAAAAATATGTTGTTGGAAATAAATATATAGCAGGTAATAAAGTGATCTAGAACAAAATGTTATTTTTTATCAAATATGATATGTGTTCATACGATATCATTTTTAACTTAAAACTCTATCAACATTTTCAGAAATATATCCTAAAAATATCCAAATAACAAATTTCTGTTGTTTTATGCATATTTGAAATATTTATGAAAAGTGTGACCATTGTTGACATTTTTTTTTCTAAAATTCCTATAATTTAATCTTTAAATGTCGGGACACTCGAAATTCTTTAAAATAATTGAAGGTATATAGGTACAGTATTATTTATTCTTTAAAGAAAAATCGATTTGGTATTAAGTTTCCCAAAACGAACCAATAAATAAAAAACATATAAAATTATTTGCATTTAACATAGGTTACAATACTCGTTAAATTCTGAAAAGGGCATGATATACATTAAAAAGTTTATTGGGAAATGGATTTTCCAGGGTATTTCTTTAGACAGTACAAATGTTAAAATTTGACTATTGCTTCCCAATGGCTTTAAGTTTTAGAATTGTTGAAAATATTTTTATATTTAGTAACTGTAACTGCTCATGAAAACATATCACATGTTTCCTATTGTTAAACCCCATTGTAGTAATTGGAAAGCCAGTTACCCATTCTTTCTTGCATAACACTTCACTAGATAGGTCCATTGCTCAAATATTTGGTAGAATCATAGTAGGACATGCAACAGCGTGTCTTTAAGGTTGATACTATTCGAGCGTTTAACAGCGCTTATTATTAAAAGCTCTTTTGGCAGTAGTTCCTGAAAAAGGAAGCCATGGTACCTTCATTAAAGATAGAGTAATATCTTGTACGTACTTTCTTGCAGTTTTCACCAGAAAATCCTAGCGGACATTCACATGTATATTTCACCAGCTCCTGCACACATTTCCCTTAATTCATTCAAACACGGGTTGGGTGAACAACAGTTTACAATAAATACAATTCATCAATTTATAAATTTTTTCCAAAAATAAAAAAATAAAAATAAATAAATAAATAAATAAATAAATAAATAAATAAATAAATAAATAAATAAATTTAATGATTGGATGGATAGATGGATGGATAGATGTTTGACAATTTAGAGATTTTTAGAAAAGAGCATCTTGAGATTAAATATATGTTTGTGTTAATGATCAAAAGAACAACCTCACTGAGCCTATCAAATTAGCTATCTCGTGGTCACGACTTAGTATCTCGCGGCCACGAGATGAATAAAAAACACACACATGTCACCTTTGTACCACCGTAGTAAACTGTTGTTTAAGCAGTATAAGATAGCTAAGGAGATAAATTTTTGCTTATATCATTTTTAATAAAGATATGAAAATCAAATGATTACCTTTCACTAGACAAAAGACTGTCCCTTTTAGATGCTTGTGATTTTTAGCAAATTGTAATACATTCCTGGTATAATATTGCACATAATCTAATGAGTAACGGATAGCTTTTGAGTGTAGATAGGCAGATGGAGATCACTAAGGATTATCTCAAAACAATCATTCATAAAGTACATGCCCTGAAAACATGTTCAGGAGTTATTGAAATGAAATTTTTTACATAAATTTTCTAATTGTAAAAAAAGGCAATACAATAGACGCTTAAATATTTCATGAAATTTTACAACAATTCCTCAAATTCTAAAATAATATGGTAAAAAGCTTTGGTAAACCTTTAGTTTTAATTACTTAATTGTGACAGTAATTTGACTAATTAAGTATATTTTGAGACCATTTACCCACTACATAGACATGAAAAATCCATTACTGACAAAATCACTTGCTGATTATTTTCAATTATACTCAATGACAATATAAGTTTTGTAGGCAAATGTTCGATAGAAATGATAAAAAAGTGTCATGCACCAAACAAGTCAACATTTTTATTGCTTTACCTGTCATGCACCAATATCTTGTTTGTTTATATTTTTCGAACGGCTCGAAAAAAAAAGTACTGCGTAAAATTCTAGATTACTAGTTCTGGTTAGTGTAAGAAAAAATAATTAAAAAACACAAAACAAAATTAACGGAGAAAATACCACTCTTTCAGTTGGTAAAATTGTTCAATAATTGTGACTCAAAAAGAGCAATTTAACTGACAAGCTATCCGCTTCGCGCTTAAATCCGCTACTCCCTCAACAACTGTAACTTAAGCCGGTGCTAAGTGCGAGGGAGACATTTTTTTTTTATTCATTACCGTAATACCGTATCACTTTGTTGAATACGGTATGATACGGGACAAAAGCGGACAGAAGTTAACCGGAAATACTCTTCAGCTGCGACGTGTTTTCCGACTGTCAAATTTTTGACATAATTTGTTTTTCTTCATTATTTCAGACATGAAACTAAAATAATACAAGAACAGGCTACAGTTTATTGCTTCTTTTATTACTGCTCATTAGAAAAGATACATTAACATAGATAACAAAGGCAAATACCTTTAAATCAATTGTTTCACAGTTGTTATTTTGTGGGTGGGGTGTCATCATCCATAAAATGTATTCAAGAAGTTTTGGTTGAATCTCTGATTCTGTGAGTTCTAAACCTGCCTGCCAAAGACTAAGCCAGTAAGAGTTGTCCCAAAATTAGAGCTGTTGTTCATTCGATGCAAATCATATCGATGATGTATCAATATCAAATGACAAATATTGATCTTAATTTTATTTTTGGGCCCGTACGGCTAGCCAAAAGTTCTAGCCGTACGTGAGTCACGTACGACTAGCCAGGACACACTGTATTGGCTAGCCGTACGGCACTTTTCAAGAATATATGGAAGGCGAAAGTGCATATGTTAATTATGACTTTAAGCGAGGATTTTAGTCAAGAATGTTTACTTTTTAGAGATTAATCGACGTGTTGGCTACAATAAAGAATGTACTTTGTCATCTCAAGACGTCGAGAAAAAAGGTAGTCAGACTATTCTCTCCCTTACCAGTTCCTCCCATGACGTTTCCTCCCTGACGATTCTCTCCCTATTTTGGGGGAGAACTGTCTGCATATTTGCAAATAAGCAGACGGTTCCTCCCCATTTTTAATTTTATTAATGCATTAGTATTGGAGTATATAGATGTTACATAAATGGTTAGTTTAATATTTATTGATATGAAGTGTCTAGATGAATGGGTATGTTTATTAATTATTAATATAAACTAGAGGGAAAAAATATTGTACTGAAGTATTTAGATGTTAGACAAATGGGTAAGTTCAATATTAATTGATATAAATTAATAAAAAAATATTTTATTGAAGTGTTTAGATGTTTTATAAATGGATAAATTATTACTGATATAAATAAGAGAAAGAAACATATATTATCAAAGTATTTAGATGTTTAATAAATAGGTATTATTACTAATTGATATAGATTTAATAGAAAAGAAAATATTTTAAGCATATTTATTTATTATTCTGTTGTTTTTTTTAATTAGATCTCTTAAAACTGATTAATGCATTTCAATACCTAAATTTCAAAACTTTTGAAGTTTTGTATAATGAAGAAAGGTGTTAAATACATAGTGCATTAAGTTTGCTGTCAGAGATAATTGAGGTGTTTATTCATTACTCAAGAGTCAAGGTGTTGATTAGATTAAAATAGCTGTGAAAAGGTGTTGACGAGTAAGTATTTTTATTAATTATTTGGTTCTAAATATTACTTCATGTGAAAGACTAGAGTGATGTTCTTTAATCAATTTAGTATAAAAGTAAATGTGAAATGCTTATTTATTTTCTAGAATATACTTGTTACCATGTTATTCTCTATATAACAAAAAAATGAATATCACTAGACGTTTACATAATTACAGGTGTATATCAGTCACTGGCCAGTTATCTTAATCTCTCACAATGAAGGTGTTGATAGGATTAAAATACCTGAAAAAGGTGTTAAATTTACAAACACTTTTCAGATAAACATAAAACATAAAATGCACTTAATATCAAACACATTCTTTTAATAGTCTTCATTGAGAAATATTATTGAATTAAGTCGAAACTAAAATAATAACTTAAAAAAATAAAATTGGGGGAGAACTGTCTGCATATTTCAAATTTGGGAGAGAACCGTCAGGGGAGGAACTGGTTAGGGAGAGAATAGTCTGTCATTCGAGAAAAAATAGCGTTTGGTTGCATTTAAATAACATCAATTGAAATAGTTTACAAATTTTGATAATAATCCTTTTTTGTTTCATTAAGTTTAGTTTCTAAATTGAAAAAAAAAACAACAACAACAAACAAACAAAAAACACCGAAAATAATTGTTGTTGGGTTCTGATAATTACGTCAATTACCGACGGTATAAAAGTTTGTCCACCGTCCATCATTAAGGAAAGTTTGCATTATTAAATTATTTTTCCTTTTCAACGTTTTTTTATACTTTCTTTTTATTTATTTATTTATTCCCCTCCGACAGGGTCTTTCAAATAGATTCTATTTGAAAGACCCTGCCTCCGATCATTATTAATTCGATCCGTGTGCTTAATTAACAGATTTAACAATTCATCTTTCAAACAAATCATTAGCATGAAAATTAAGGATGTTATAACATGAACTTCTTTGACACTTTATCTTATTAAGATAGATTATATAACGCTTACTCGTATTTTTTTTTTCAAAATTGCGGAGCATCTTTATTAAAGTGAACACACTAGGACAAATGCGGAGATTTGATTAAAATCGTCGTTTAAGGACACAAAATAACATATGCATTTTCGACTTCCATATAATTTTGAAAAGTGCCGTACGGCTAGCCAATACAGTGTGTCCAGGCTAGTCGTACGTGACTCACGTACGGCTAGAACTTTTGGCTAGCCGTACGGGCCCGTACGGCTAGCCACTTCCTTTATTTTTTCTATCTGTAATGTAGATTTCTATCTGCATGATTTTTTTAATGATTAAATTATATTAATGTATCTAAAATGGCTCGGTATCTACATATTTTTCAATGTAAGATGAAACACAACAGCGTTCGTCAACAAATGACACAACTCCTTTCCCTTAGCTTGCACTTAATGACTTAGCCTGGAACCCCGTTGTATCGATCTATTAACCCATAAATCACAACTGCAGTTAAAAACATTAAATTTCCCTGAATCTTTATTTTGTATCATTTATTTTGATTCTTTTGTCATAAATATTACATGGCAAACATCACTGATATATAGTTTTTAGCTTTGGAATATAGGATTATTTACAGATATGTCAAACAGGTTGAAGAATTAGGTCATGCCATTATATCGATGCATTGTGAGAATCGCTCAGTTAGTCAAAGTTTGGGAAGCCTGACCCATCTTTATGCTAGATTTTTCAGTCAATTAGAATCAAAGATGTCTGTTTTAAAATGTCAGCATAAATTTAGGAACTTTCAACAGACAGAAATGTGATTTTAATAAGAACACACTATTTATAAGTCTATTTATTATCTACAAAGTCTGACGGTATTGGAAACATGTTTTTGGTCATTTTTTCGGCTCGAAACAAATGCGAAAGAATTTCGTGACACTGTCATAAATGTTAGCAATCAGAAGCTAGTGCATTTTGCAAAAAAATCGAAAGATTTGTAAATAGATCGATACAATGAATAGCACGATACAATGGGGTTCCACTATAATATCAGCGGTCTCACTAAAAAGCGTCCCGAAGAAATTTAGTGTCCCGAAGCGTCCCGAAGCATTATTGTTAATTTAAACAGTCAGAAGGGTTATATTTATTGTAAATAATGTATATTATTATGTATTGAGGTATTTATGGTAGAAAAAAATAATCTTACTTATCATTTTTTCTATTTATATAAAAAAAAACTAACATACCTTCGACTCCAGTTCACTTGCTCAAAAACCACCGTATACCGACAAAGCGTCCGGAAGGTTTAATGTTTATCTAAACCAAAATTATTTTGAAATACTTTGTAATTTTAGTTAATGAAATAGTAATGTAAGTAACAATAGCGAGAAAAAATGTTTTCCATACATAAAATTATCTTTATAGCGCCCGAAATCGTACATCTATCCACGCATAGTTCAAGTTGCTAACTGACTAACATAGCGTCCCGAAACGTATTCATGGTTTTTATTTTTATCTAAGCAAAGATAAATCGTAATTAAGTTCTTTTATGATATGTGTAAGTGACATTAAAAAGGAAATAAACATTTCATCCACAAAATATTATTTTACAGCGCGAAAACTGACGTTTCCCATGTTGGGCTAACAAAGCGTCCCGAAGAATTTAGCGTCCCGAAATGTCATGAAGCGTCCTGAAGCATTAATTTTAATTTAAACAGTCAGAATGGTTATATATATTGTAAATAATGTATATTATTATGTATTGAGGTATTCATGGTAGAAAAAAAAAATCCTTCTTATCATTTTTTTCTATTTATATAAAAAACAAACATACCTTCGACTCCAGTTCACTTGCTCAAAAACCACCGTATACCGACAAAGCGTCCGGAAGGTTTAATGTTTATCTGAACCAAAATTATTTTGAAATACTTCGTAATTTTAGTTAATGAAATAGTAAGGTAAGTAACAATAGCGAGAGAAATGTTTTCCATACATGTCGGTATGCGGTGGTTTTTGAGCAAGTGAACTGGAGTCGAAGGTATGTTAGTTTTTTATATAAATTGAAAAAAAAAGATAAGTAAGATTACTTTTTTCTACCACAAATACCTCAATACATAATAATATACATTATTTACAATAAATATAACCCTTCTGACTGTTTAAATTAAAATTAATGCTTCGGGACGCTTCATGACATTTCGGGACGCTAAATTTCTTCGGGACGCTTTGTTAGCGCAACATCGGAAACGTCAGTTTTCGCGCTGTATAATAATATTTTGTGGATGAAATGTTTATTTCCTTCTTTATGTCACTTACACATATTGTAAAAGAACTTAATTACGATTTATCTTTGCTTAGATAAAAATAAAAATCATGAATACGTTTCGGGACGCTATGTTAGTCAGTACGCGACTTGAACTATGCATGGATAGATGTACGATTTCGGGCGCTATAAAGATGATTTTATGTATGGAAAACATTTTTAGCTCGACTTTTCTATGAAAAGGGGAGCTATCCTACTCGCCCCGGCGTCGGCGTCGGCGTCGGCGTTGGCGTCGGCGTCGGCGTTGGCGTCACACCTTGGTTAAGTTTTTCGTACCACCCCACTTTATTTCAGAAGTATTACAAGTATGGCTTTGAAACTTACCATACTTGTTCACCATCATAACCTCCATCTACAGACAAGAGTACATAACTCTGTCAAGGTTTTTGACAGAATTATGGCCCTTTTTTGACTTAGAAAGTGTATTGAGCTTGGTTAAGTTTTTTGTACCACCTCACTTTATTTCAAAACCATTGGAGGTATTGCTTTGAAACTGACCATACTTGTTTACCATCACGACGTTCATCAACAGACAAGAGGACATAACTCTGTCAAGGTTTTTGACAGAATTATGCCCCTTTTTGACTTAGAAAATACATTGAATATGGGTAAAATCCACTTATTGCCTTAACCCTTTGAGATATTGCTTTGAAACTTTTAATGCTATTTCACATCATTACCCCAATCTGTACGCAAGAGAAGGTAACTCTGTCAAGGATTTGTTTTAAAAATTAAGGCCTTTTATCGACTTAGAATCTTGGTTAAGTTTTTAGTACCAGTCCACTTTTTGACTGAACTGTTTGAGATATTAATTTGAAAGTTGGAATACTTGTTTACAATCATGATTCCCAAACATGTCCAGGAGAAGGTAATTCTGTCAAAGATTTTATTTGAATTATGGCCCTTAACTGTCAATGTTTTGTATTATAGGCAAGCACTAAAAAACTTAAAAAATCTAAAAAAATTCATTCCTATCCACTTGTTCACTTTACCATAAATTATGTCATATAAACATTGCTGTAATATTCAAGGGTATCAAACAACTAGTTCACTTTAAAAATACAGAGATTCTTGTATTGCCTTTTACTGCAAAAACTTTTTTTATTGGCAAGCAATAAAAAAGTCGAGCGCGCTGTCTTACGGACAGCTCTTGTTTCTCGCTATTGTTACTTACATTACTATTTCATTAACTAAAATTACGAAGTATTTCAAAATAATTTTGGTTTAGATAAAACGCTTTGTCGGTATACGGTGGTTTTTGAGCAAGTGAACTGGAGTCGAAGGTATGTTAGTTTTTTATATAAATAGAAAAAAAAAGATAAGTAAGATTACTTTTTTCTACCACAAATACCTCAATACATAATAATAGACATTATTTACAATAAATATAACCCTTCTGACTGTTTAAATTAACAATAATGCTTCGGGACGCTTCAGGACGCTAAATTTCTTCGGGACGCTTTTTAGTGAGACCCAATATCAGTAAGGCAAAGCCTCAAAGCCAGCTCTTTGACAGGAATTATAGTATAATTTAACACATTTTATGTTTTCAAAACACTTAGAACTGCACACTTTCGGCCCTGCAATTCACTCTACACCATATTTTACATTTTCGTTTTAATAAAACTGCCATTCAGTATTTTATTTATTCTGGTTCCCTGTCCTATTATTGTTCTCATAGAAGTGCGTAGCAGACTAGTCAACGCATATGTTTTCAATCAGAATTCCTCGGCTTTTATTGTTTTCTTGTAATTCGAAAAGTTGTGATGTGTCAATTTCCCATAATTTTGTAGTACTTCTGGCAAAAGTTTTTAAAACCATCATTATCTAGCAGGTACTTGTCTTGCGTTACTGTAAAGCTCTCTTCGGGCCTGCTCTTCAACCTCACTATTAAATTAAGTTGCTTCCCGTCTAATCCTTTTTAGTATTGCTTGTTGTAAATGTAATTTATTTAAATATTTTCTTATGTGACAAAAATAATATGTTAAAACCAAATATTGATGATACACCAATATATTAACAATAAAATATTATATATATATATACTATGTATAATTACTTAAAGTCCTGTCTTGTCTATAATTCTGACAGTCATTGAAATTTTTTTCAGAGTCACTTGTCCTGCGGGACGAGAAGCTTCTAAATCCAATGTGCAGACAACATTTTTCTATTCATCCTGCATCAAGTTCTCTTTAATTCTCCTTGTAATTACCAGCGGACAAGTGGAATTTTTGATCTCTGGATTTTCGTGCCTATTTAAATTATTTCAGTAAAATATATTTATTTGTTCATGAAATTTAATTATTATGACTTGGCTTGTTTATAAATACAAATACAGAAAACATGATTTTTTTCTCATCACTGCTTTGAAATTTATGTCCGTTTGGAACAGCATAGTTTTAGACATGGACATCTGCTTCTGTACATGTTTTGGGTGAATTGTCATAACTTCTAGACATTTTATTGATAAGTAAAAATTATAGATTTTTTTAAAATGTGTATGAATTATTGGTCAACAAAAAAATGTCAGCAATACATCAATATTGTTACTATCAATGACAGCTCTACCCAAAATTGATCATAGGGGTCCAAGTCTTGTAAAGTGTTCTGTCCATGAAAATTTTGACTTCAGTATATACATATGTAAATTGTTACAGCCTCTGTGGTTGAGGGGTTAGAGTCGATGACTTCTAATCCAGTTACCTCTCTGGCGTGGGTTCGATCCCCGGGAGATGCTTTGGTAGTTTAGCTCAGAGGAAGGTAGTCTAGTACTGGTGTAACTCTCCAGGAACGATGGTTAGGAAACTACCCGCCTATATGACTGAAATACTGTTGGGAAAAGGCGTAAAATGAAACAAACAAACAAACAAATATGTAAATTGTTTGTTTTTGTATGTCCAGTTTAACATTGTATTTCTAGATTTTTATCACTGACCTAAAAAAAATTAATGTTATCTTTTAAATGTGATATCTACTTTGTCCAACCATATTAAATTAAATTGATTTTAAATCGCTTCGGAGATTTGTATAAATTGATTACCATGACAACTTGTCTTAGAAATTTATTAAAAGCACAATAGGTGAGCCTGTGCCTATAATAGTGCATATTGTGACAAGTATAAAATGATCATATTATCTAAAGTTGCTAAAACAACGGAACCTAATGATTTCATTATAAAAATTACTTAAATCTGTATTTTATTTTGTTTTAATACATTGTTCATTTTATCTTGTAGATGGGGGCTAACAGTAGCAGTTTCAGTGATTTAGCCACCAATCCATATCTGATCAGATTTGCCGGTTCCGAGTCCATTTCACCTCAAGATCCATTCTGGAACCAGCTGTTGTCATACACTTTCCTTATACCTATAAATAGGTAAGTTCTCTATTTTATAATAATTGAGCCGCGTCATGACAAAACCAACGTTATGGGTTTGCGACCAGCATGGATCCAGACCAGCCTGTGCATTCGCACAGTCTGATTAGGATCCATGCTGTTTGCTATCAGTTTCTCTACTTGTAATAGGGTTGGTAAGCGAACAGCATGAATCCTGATCAGACTGCGTTGATGCGCAGGCTGGTCTGGATCCATGCTGGTCGAAAACGCATTACGTTGGTTTTGTCGTGTTGCGGCTTAAGTATATATGTTTTTATTTTTGTAAGTTAGTAGTTTAAGTTGTAGAAGCTGAAGGTCAAGCCTGTGACCCTGTATTTGTATGTCAGGTGGACCATGAAACCTGATTGTGAAATTGGATCAAACCCTGCTTTGAATTTGTAGCAGCCTGTTCAACGATTTCAGCATATCAAAATAAAGAAATAAAATTCATTAATGACAGATGAATATGTAATTTTTTCAAAATAGACTTCACCCTAAGTAGTCCTGGTCCATTTTTCAAATGCTATGTAATACACAGCTAAAATGGGAACAAACAAGAACAATTAGTTCAGTACTTACACATATAGTACTGTATTTGTCATTAACATAATACAGGTTTTTCTATTCTGCTGAATCATATTAGCGCTTCATGATTTGCATATATTTATACCCCCAAAAACGAAGTTTGGGGGGGTATATAGGAGTCACCCGGTGGTCGGTCGGTTGGTCGGTCGGTCGGTCCAGACGTCCGTTGCATTTTCCTTGTCCGGAGCATAACTTGAAAACTAATGGTTGGAATTCAATATAACTACATACAATGGTCAAGCACATTGAGAGGAAGTGCAGTGCACAAGAACCATAACTCTATCTTGACTAATTACAGAGTTATTGCCCTTTGTTACTTTTCCTTGTCCGGGGCATAACTTGAAAACTACTGGTTGGAATTCAAAACAACTTCATACAATTGTCAAACACAATAAGGGGAAGTGCAGTGCCCAAGAACCATAACTCTATCTAAAGTAATTACAGAGTTATTGCCCTTTGTTGCTTTTCCATTGCTTTTTTTTTGTTCGTTGCATTTTCCTTGTCCGGAGCATAACTTGAAGACTAATGGTTGGAATTCAATATAACTACATACAATGGTCAAGCACATTGAGAGGAAGTGCAGTGCGTAAGAAACATAACTCTATCTTGACTCATTACAGAGTTATTGCCCGTTGTAACTTTTCCTTGTCCGTGGCATAACTCGAAAACTACTGGTTGGAATTCAAAACAACTTCATACAATTGTCAAACACAATAAGGGGAAGTGCAATGCACAAGAACCATAACTCTATCTAAAGTAATTACAGAGTTATTGCCCTTTGTTGCTTTTCAATTGCCTTCTTTTTTTTGTCCGGAGCATAACTTGAAGACTAATGGTTGGAATTCAATATAACTACATACAATGGTCAAGCACATTGAGAGGAAGTGCAGTATATAAGAAACATAACTCTATCTTGACTAATTACAGAGTTATTGCCCTTTGTTACTTTTCCTTGTCCGTGGCATAACTTGAAAACTACTGGTTGGAATTCAAAACAACTTCATACAATTGTCAAACACAATAAGGGGAAGTGCAGTGCACAAGAACCATAACTCTATCTAAAGTAGTTACAGAGTTATTGCCCTTTGTTGCTTTTCAATTGCCTTCTTTTTTTTTGTCCGGAGCATAACTTGAAGACTAATGGTTGGAATTCAATATAACTACATACAATGGTCAAGCACATTGAGAGGAAGTGCAGTGCATAAGAAACATAACTCTATCTTGACTAATTACAGAGTTATTGCCCTTTGTTACTTTTCCTTGTCCGTGGCATAACTTGAAAACTACTGGTTGGAATTCAAAACAACTTCATACAATTGTCAAACACAATAAGGGGAAGTGCAGTGCACAAGAACCATAACTCTATCTAAAGAAATTACAGAGTTATTGCCCTTTATTTCTTTTCCATTGCTTTCTTTTGTCCGGACCATAACTTGAAGACTAATTGTTGGAATTCATTATAACTTCATACAATGGTCCAGCACATTGAGAGGAAGTGCAGTGCATAAGAACCATAACTCCATTTTGACTTATTACAGAGTTACTGCCCTTTGTTTCTTTTCCTTGTCCAGAGCATGGCTTTAAAACTACTGGTTGGAATTCAAAACAACTTCATACAATGGTCAAGCACAATAAGGGGAAGTGCAGTGCACAAGAACCATAACTCCATCTTGACTAATTACAGAGTTATTGCCCTTTGTTACTTTTCCATTGCTTTCTTTTGTCCGAAGCATAACTTAAAACGTACTGGTTGTAATTCAAAACAACTTCATACAATGGTCAAGCACAATAAGAGGAAGTGCAGTGCACAAGAACTATAACTTTATCTTCAGTATTTATAGAGTTATTGCCCTTTGTTCTTTTTCTTTGTCTTTCTGGACTTATTACAGAGTAATTCAATTAAACTTCATCAATGGCCAACCACATTGAAAGGAAATGCAACATACATAAACCACAATTATCTTTAATTGCCCACAACCATAACTCTATGTTTCAATTCTTTTACAAGGTATTCTGTTACTAGTAACATCCTCATTTCCGAAGCAGACTTGTGGGGGTATTAATCACATTTAGTGATAGTTCTAGTTTAGGGATAAAATTTATTTTTAGCACTTCATGATTTGCATATATTTTAGGGATAATATTTATTTTTAGCACTTCATGATTAGCATATATTTTAGAGATTAAATTTACTTTTATATAATAAAAGTATTTATTTTGTATTCTTGTAGTTCTGATGGTAAACTGTTGGAAGAATCCACAGCTTTAACATGTAAGAATCTGGCAATAAACAACTGTAAGACGGGAAACTTTGGTTCCCTGATCAGGGCGTTCCTCATCAGATGTACCGAGCTTAAAGCTTCCACAGAAACCAAAGAGTAAGTCTAAATGATTGCTTTATATTCAAATCTTGATCTGCTGTATTAGTGTGAAAGTTGTCCTGTTTTGAATTTTGGACCATTTCAAAATAAAAGGGATTTAAATACCAACATACAAAAATTAAGGTACCAACCGTAAAGAGTGTGGTACCAACAGTAAAG
Source organism: Ruditapes philippinarum (assembly GCF_026571515.1). Taxonomy (NCBI): domain Eukaryota; kingdom Metazoa; phylum Mollusca; class Bivalvia; order Venerida; family Veneridae; genus Ruditapes; species Ruditapes philippinarum. The sequence continues at coordinate 68,897 of NW_026860514.1, read as the reverse complement.
AGTGTGGTACCAACAGTAAAGAGTGTGGTACCAACAGTAAAGAGTGTGGTACCAACAGTATAGAGTGTGGTACCAACAGTAAAGAGTGTGGAACCAACAGTATAGAGTGTGGTACCAACAGTAAAGAGTGTGGAACCAACAGTAAAGAGTGTGGTACCAATAGTATAGAGTGTGGTACCAACAGTAAAGAGTGTGGTACCAACAGTAAAGAGTGTGATACCAACAGTATAGTGTGTGGTACCAACAGTATAGAGAGTGGTACCAACAGTAAAGAGTGTGGAACCAACAGTAAAGAGTGTGTACAACAGTATAGAGTGTGGTACCAACAGTAAAGAGTGTGGTACCAACAGTAAAGAGTGTGGTACCAACAGTATAGTGTGTGGTACCAACAGTATAGAGTGTGGTACCAACAGTAAAGAGTGTGGTACCAACAGTAAAGAGTGTGGTACCAACAGTATAGGGTGTGGTCAGACTGTAGGCCAGGCTTTATTCTGGTGGAAAAGGCTAATCACATTTGGTTCCAGTAGGTAACGGTTGTACAGGTCTACATCATGATGAAAAGGTGAACTCTTAGGAAAAATCTCTGCCAGTTCTACTCATTTGTGAGTTCAGGAGTAACGTCATTTCTTTGTAGTTTTGTGAAACAACTGTTGTTTTATTTTTACTCTTTGGATATATTTCAAAGGGGATGACTGTCCATGTGTTAAGATAAATGAAAATATGATGAAACGAACCGAGATACATGTAGAGCTATGTGTATGATTTCAATAAATATTTTCTGCACAGACATTGTTATTGTGATTTTTCTTGCATTTCTTTCCAGTAACATTTTCACATGGCAGACGTATAATGCATTGTTTATCATACGAAGTGTGTGTAAATACCTTGTGGAACATCTTAGTGAGGACCTTCTCATACAACAGTTTGAGGCCCTGTCTCCACAGAAAGATGGTAATAATTATTTAATCTGATAAAAAACATATACACTATTTTCCAGTTTTATTGAAATGTCGTTTATTCATACAATGTACATTATAGCGCAAAATGAGATATTTGATCTTGTATCAGAAGTATGGGCATGCATAACAAGGAATAAAAGTTCATCTGGAATGAAATTTTAACCAGCTACACTGACATTTAAAATAACAATTATTTGAAACGTCAATAGAAAGGCATTGGCCTCTTCCAGTCCAGCAATCAATAAATTTTTGTTTGTTTCTCTATCCTCCTCAAACAGACTTAAAAATGAGTACACCAGAGTCATTTATAATACTTAAGATATAAAAATGCATATTGAAATTTGCAAGATTTAATTTACAATCAACCTATACATTAGTTTTTTTATTATCAGGTTCCTCTTGTTGTGAGCTGACATGTTCAGTTGGTGAGGAGCTGATGAATGCATTGGTAGAACTTATTGTTGACGTCCCCGTGTTGTAAGTATATTGCTTTTACAGCTTTCACTACAGTGATAACGATTTATTTTAATGTATAGCCTACACAGAGTGGCCCTTTGTAGGACAACAACAGTATCAAATTTTTCCCACAGTAAATTAAACCCCTCTAGGGCAACATCCAACATTTTCTGTCTAAAAAGGTGTAACTGCCATATGATCACATCTGCGGATGTTTCAAAATTCTAAATTTTTCTGCTTAAGCCCATGCTAGGGGGTATGGACGGTAGTTTGCACTTGACAGTACTGTCCATGAACAGGCTCAATCAAACGGAGACTGCAACATTTTCAATTTTACCGTGTTGGGCTTTCTATAGGGTGGTTGTACTGTAATATTACCAGACCATCTTGCACATTCATGCCATCTGACCTGGCTCCATACTGTTACCTGCTTAATTTTCATTAATATTTTGTAATTAAAAAACCTAATACTATAATTGTAAAGGATAGTTTTTGATGTATGATTGTAAAGCATAGGTCTTGACTTATTATTGTAAAGGATAGCTCTTGACATATGATTGTAAAGGATAGTTGTAAAGGATAGTTCTTGACATATAATTTAAAGGATAGTTCTTGACATATAATTTAAAGGATAGTTCTTGACATATGATTGTAAAGGATAGTTTTTGACATATAATTGTAAAGGTTGTAATCTGTTTCAGGACGTTCACATATGCTCTACACCTGGAAGCATTGAATACTTTACTAACCCTCCTCTCTGTTCAGATGTACCAGCCACAACCTGCCAGTAAATTTACACTATATAAATACATGATGGAAGGCAAATGGTAAGATTCTTTTTGTTTTACATGTAGCATTAATTTTATACCAGATAAAAGATGAATTTGTTAGTTGTTTAAACAGAATTTATGTTAGTTTGTGTGTAGCAAGCTATAAGCTTTTAGACACATTCTCGAATCTGTTCCTTGAACCAACCAGTAGTAAGTTTTAAGTGTGAAGTTTTTTGCTCAAGGAAAAGCTGCTTGCCCCTCACAGCTAGCAATTATTAGATAACTAGTCTGACATGTAAATCAAGTGTTTTTATGTATCATGGAATTAGTGTTCCTGTGGATAACTTATTGACTTCCAAAACTAAAATCCATTGACATTCTTGAGCTGGATTGTTTGAATAACAGTTGGGCTATTCTACTCACTCAAGCATCAGAGTAACACTTTGTTATGGTTTTACAATTTTTACTGTAAAAAAATTTATCAGTTGCTGCTTTGTAATTGTATCGCTGAATATTATTTTGTTAATTTGAAAGAATCTCACCTAGGAGTTATGTTTTTCATTTACAGTTCTATCCATGCATGTTTAATGGTGAAGTCATTGTTGAGAAACTATGTTAACCAAGAGAAATGTCCAAGTGAATTGTATAAGAATACGACAGATGGTGTAGGGGCATTGGCAAGCATGACTGCATCATTAGCTTGTAAGTTAAGATAGTGTATCAATGATAATTTATTATCATATATATAGTGTCTCATTGATGATTTATTATCATAGAAAACTGAAGGATATTAAGCCTAGCTGGTATCGATCAGAAACAAAAACTCTCTTCCAAATTTTATCCAGGGTAAACAAGTTCAGGAAACTTAAAGATCAGTATTAATGCTAAGATTAACTTGTGAATTTTACACCTCTTGTGCTGGAAAGAAAAAGACTAACACTTAGTGGTGTATAATTTGGTTCTTAATATCATATGTATCCTGAGAGGTGACTGTGGCGGAGTGGTTTAAGTCATTGACTTCAAACCTCTTGCCTCATACTGCTGTAGGTTTGAGACATGCAAGCATCTTTGGACTCTTTTCGTGAGAGAAAGCTCTCCAGCTAGCTTACGGAATGTCAGTGGTTCTACTCAGGTGCCTGTTTGTGCCAGAAATAATGTAAAGAAGGCCACAGGAGGTCTATCTCCTCCAGGAAAGCTGGAATATGACCTATACTGTGTTGGTGCAATCTTTAATTTAAACCCCCAAAAATTATATATTTCCTGTTATTATTCTAATGTATGAAATTCTATTTCGTAATTGAAATATATTTTACATCAAGAAAATTTGAATTTATAGCTCAGTAATTAGTTTAAATATCTGGGATGAATTGGAAACATAGGCATTCTAACTTAAAGATAGCAAGTCTGCTGTTTTGAAATAATGCACATTTCAAGCCCTTTTTTTTACTCAGAAGATTATCTGATATTACTAGAATATATGACTAACATTTATGCTAGCTTTTCTCATTGCTTTACTGATCAATTATAATTTCAGCAAGTCTATGGTCAGTGGTAACTCTAGGTATTGGCTCCTCATCCAACGAGAAAAAACCGGAAGAAGAATTTAATGAGACTTTATTAGCCAATCAGAGTCTGTTATTTTTGTTGGTGTTAGCCAATCACTGCACCAGCGACAGGGCTTTAAATAATCCATATAGACAAGCTTTGTTCCAGTTCACTAATTCACAAGGTAAATATACTATGTAGATCTTCATGTTGAAGGTTTCAGGTAGTGAGAATTTTTTCTTTATATAAAGTTTCTATAGAATTATTTAAAATAGAGTGAATATGGAATATTTTTCACTGAAAAATGGTGATTTTTGTGTCGCCTCTACGGAGTAGTGGCGACATATAGGGATCACTTCTCCGTCGTCTGTCTGTCCGTCTGTCTGTCTGTCTGTCTGTCCGTCCGTCACAAAACTTGTCCGGACTACTCCTCATAAACTACTGGTGCAATTTCATCCAAACTTTACAGGAATGATCAGTACCAAGTCTAGTTGTGCATATTGTCAGCATTTTCCGGTTCAATGATTTTTGTCAGAGTTATGGCCCTTTAATAATTTTTAATTTTAAAGTTTGTCCGGACTACTTCTCTTATACCACTAATGCAATTTCAATGAAACTTTACAGGATTGATCTGTAGCTCAAGTCCTTGCGCATATTGCACGGGTTTTCCGGTTGAATGATTTTTGGCCGAGTTATGGCCCTTTGATAAAAAGGTTCCTTTGTCTGTGTGTTGCCAGATACACAAAAGCTTGTCCGGACTACTCCTCATAAACTACTGGTGCAATTTCATCCAAACTTTACAGGAATGATCAGTACCAAGTCTAGTTGTGCATATTGTCAGCATTTTCTGGTTCAATGATTTTTGTCAGAGTTATGGCCCTTTAATAATTTTTATTTTTAAAATTTGTCCGGACTACTCCTCTTATACCACTCATGCAATTTTAATTAAACTTTACAAGATTCATCGGTAGCTCAAGTATATGTACATATTACACGGGTTTTCCGGTTGAAGGATTTTTGGCCGAGTTATGGCCCTTTGATAAATAGGTGTTTCTTTTTTTGTGTAATGCCAGATACACAAAAGCTTGTCCGGACTACTCCTCATAAACTACTGGTGCAATTTCATCCAAACTTTACAGGAATGATCAGTACCAAGTCTAGTTGTGCATATTGTCAGCATTTTCCGGTTCAATGATTTTTGTCAGAGTTATGGCCCTTTAATAATTTTTATTTTTAAAGTTTGTCCGGACTATTTCTCTTATACCACTCATGCAATTTCAATGAAACTTTACAGGATTGATCTGTAGCTCAAGTTTTTGCGCATATTGCATGGGTTTTCCGGTTGAATGATTTTTGGCCGAGTTATGGCCCTTTGATAAAAAGGTGTTTTTTTTCTGTGTGTTGCCAGATACGCAAAAGCTTGTCCGGACTACTCCTCATAAACTACTGGTGCAATTTTATCCAAACTTTACAGGAATGATCAGTACCAAGTCTAGTTGTGCACTGTCCGTCTGTCTGTCACAAAAATTGTCCCAACATGAAATTGGCCATCATGAGGCGACACATGTGATTACTGATCGCTCTTGTTAGATATTTTCAAGAGTATATCATAAAAACAATCACTTTGACGTAAAATATAGTCAATATTTACTCAAAAGAAACACAATTCATGTTTTTTGTTGTTTTTTTTATCTGGTAATAAATTCTATAGATTTTGCATTAAAACTAATGGGAAATTACCAAACAGAGGCACTAAATGAGGTTAATTTTTCAAATATCTTTGTAGGTATAGAATAGGAAACAAAATTATTACTTGCATTTTTCCAAACTATGTGATATGACTTATATTTCACTGGTGTATTTTTAGTATCTCATCAAAAATTATAAAACAATGTGATATGATGTATATTTCATCACTTGTGTATTTTTAGTATCTCATCAAAGATTATAAGACGATGCAATATGATATATATTTTAAACATTTCATCAAAGTCTTAAAACTGTGTGATATAGTTGATATCTCACTGGTTTGTTATAGAATGTTATTGAAAATTGTAAGACAAAATTTAAGATGAAATTATATTATTACTAGATCCAGATGAGGACAGTAAGTAGCTTTGTATGTAACCCATTGGTCACAAAATGTGTATGTTAAATAATGGTATATTTGATAGGTCTGCCATTAAGAGGATATTACAAAAAAAACAACAACAAACATTACTGAATGGAAAATTTCAAATGCAATTAAACATAGTCTGTTTATGTGAAATAATGATGAGTTCAACTGTTTATCTTAAACATAGTCTGTTTATGTGAAATAATGATGAGTTCAACTGTTTATCTTAAACATAGTCTGTTTATGTGAAATAATGATGAGTTCAACTGTTTATCTAGCACCATCTCACTTTTACACTGAGTTAAATTTTCAGTATTTTAGTTTTTTTGTTTCTTATAGACAGTCCTTTGATGAACCGCCTCTGAACATTTGTTTAACCCAAAGATAAACATTTTGTCATCAGTTTAGTACCTTTTTCTGAAGAATTTTGAAATATTAAGCTACATGCATAAAATGGACTTGGCCTGATTTGAATTTGGAATTGTCTGTTGTTATATTAAGGGGTGTTGGTATCAAAAATCTTAATTTGAGCGGCCATCTGTATTGAGAGGCTGACCGGACTGTGCAGATTATGAGATATACTAGCTCACTTGACTCTATACTTGTAGCATAGGTCTTACTTTATGACCACTAGCATTCAACAAATTCAATTCGCACTCAAATGAATTCTTTCCTTGCTCCCCACCTCCCCCCTCTTTCACCATATAGACTTTTAGGTGTATATTACTACCCTTTTGAAAAAATTTATACGTGGTAAGCATGTTGTATTTTAAATTTTATTTAAGCATAGTAAATAAGGTTAAAAGTATATATTTGATGGGAAATAGTTTAAGTTTTTGGAAATAGTTTAAGTTTTATTGTTGTGGGTTGAATTGATTTTACTGCGAATGTATGATCATATAAAACTTTTGTTACTTTTTCTTGTATTTCATTTTCCTAGTAAGACATGAGTTTTATTTTCTCAGTTTCCATTAATTTTCATTTCAGCCTTAAACATGGGTTAAAGTATCTGTAGATAGTGAATTACATTATGTGCATTAACTTACTAATGAAGTGTACTTTAAGCAGATATTTTATATTTTTACTGAAATAGAAAAAAACAACATAAACAAAATGCCTATAAATCCTTTATTTTTATTAACAAATCATAATATAGCAAATTAGGATAGATGGCTATGGAAAGCTATTATCCTTTCAAGTTTGCAACAAATAAGAAACACAGTACAACCTCTGCATAAAAACCCCTGTAGAGCAATAACCTCTGTGCAGCAACAGTACTAAATCATCCAAAAGTAAAACTTCACAATAAATTTAACTTCTCAATATATTTAACCTTTCATTATATTTAACCCTCAATATATTTAACCTCTAAATACTTGTACACACATCAAGTAGCACCTCTCAAAATAGTTAACCTCTCAATTAAAGTAACCTCTCAAATATATATAACCTTTCAGTATAATTAACCTCTCAATAAATTCAACCTCTCAGTAAACTTAACCTCTCAAATTATTTAACATCTCAATATATTTAACCTCTCAATATATTTAACCTCTCAATAATCTTAAACTCTAAAATTAGTTTACCTCTCAATATATTCAACCTCTCAATTTAATTAACCTCTTTAAAGCAGCACCTCTCATCAACAAGCAAAATCTGGGTCTCACAGAGGGTGTTCCTGTGCAGAAGTTGTACTGTATTTCTTTTTGTTGTATTTTGGAAAAACAAGATATTTGTCCTATCATTGAATAAGTTTCTACAGTATTGTTTTAGCTCTTTCATTAACAGATGTAATAAACTAGCTTATAGGTCAGTGGTTCTTCTTAGCTACCTATTGGCCTGAAATACGCTACTAGCAGAAAGCTGGAAAATTGTTATATGAACTTTACACAGTTTTTCTGCTACATAAAACCTAATCAAACCAAAATTTTGACGGATGGACCCTGTCCTACTAAACTTGTGAAGTGGATTTGTTCTGATTTGACCTTTAATCTGTCCATTGTTAATTTGAGGGAAATTTCTGAATATTAACAGGTAATTGTCTTTACAGTTTGGTTTGCCTGTACAGATGTGTAGGATAGCCTTTAAGACTGGTTGCTTTGGCAAGATTTTATTGCAGCTACTATTTATTGAGTTGATACTGATTATCCCAGACAATTATTATCACAAATTTTGGAGGATTAAATAAAAAAATCAATATAATATATATTTTTTCAGACCAATCTTCGGGACCTACCCCTGTAGCTCAGATAACGTTCAAGATGGACTTCATGGAACTATATAAAACATTGTGTACGACACTCCGCGATGATCAGACAACATTATTACTTTATCTTCTTATACACAGAAATCCTAACATGAAAGCTTTCATATTGTCACGGACAAATATTGACCAGTTGGTAAGAAACCTTTATATCTTACCTGAATGTTTAACTTTACAGGAACATGTCACCAGATTGGTGCTGGTTTTTAATGAAAAATTAAACAAAAGTTAACTGTTACCATTAAAAGAAAATAATAATAATAGTCTAGTGTAGAAGTCCAATAATTCATATTAGCCATGAGGATTTAATAGTCACAGGAATAAATATACCTGAAATTTTTTTTTTTAATCCAGAAATTGCCCTTATTCTTTAACTGGATTAGGATAGAATTATGGTGAATCAAATAGCAAATTCTGTCAGAGATTACAAATTGCATGCATAGTGTCACATATGATATTTTTCTTAAGGTAATAAAGAAAGAAAAAGATTTGTGTAGTCTATTGGATTTGTGTTGCTTAATGAAAGTAACTCTCTTAACTTTCTAACTTTCTTTGAATTAGTATGAGCTGTGAGATGAGATATTTTTTACATAATTTGTGGTCTTAAAATGTGTAGGAGTTACTGCCCCTGATCAGACTGAACATCTACAATATGTCATTAGATTGCCATTACCTTAGCTAGTGCAGAATGATTCAACATTAATGAGTGACTGCCTTCTAGCTTCATAATGCAATTATTAAACAGTTACTGCCCTTTAAAGAAGAAAATAAGGAGTTACTGGCCCTTGAAGTAATTCTGGAGCTACTGTCTTATGACGAAATACATGTAATTGATTTTGGGAAATTTTGTGTTTTCAGGTGATGCCATTACTAAAGATTTTATACCATGCACAGGATAAGAATTCTCACCATATATATATGGCTCTGATTATACTACTGGTCTTGTCCGAAGATGATGTATTTAATAAAGCCGTACATGAAGTTGTAAGTTTCTTCTTTGTGTAGTATTGTAAATCTCAAATAACCATGTGATTAAACTTTATTCTAGCTTCTCATAAATTGATTTAAAAGCCAGTTTCTATTCTGAATGGTTAAGATTATTAACTTCAAACCACTTGCCCCTTGCCGCTGTTAGTTGGAATCCCATAAGAGACTAAGGGTTCTTCAATATGAAAAAGCTATCCAGCTTGCATATATGGAACATCCATGGTTCTACTCAGATGACTAATGTCATGCAAGGAATGGCACCTGAGGTATTCCTTGCCAGTTAAGCTTAAAAGTTGCAAAATGACATCTAATGTGTTGGTGATGTAAAACTTAACCATAAAAAAAAAAATGTGCTGTCGGTGCGAAGTAAAACTTTGCAAAAAAAATGTGCTAGGTACACTTTTAAAGTAAAATGAAGTTCCTTGAAATTTTATTTTTCGCAATGATTTTAATTACTGGAATACATTTTAATTTAGCTCAAAATCTGCTGAATTAATGTAATGGATTTGCTATACTTTCCTATTTGGAACAGTCATTGCAATATTTAAGGAATTTCAATATCAAAGTGCAAAAATTAAGCTAACACTAGTATAGAGTGTGGTAAGACTGTGATATGCAGACTGGCCTGGCTATATATTGATGGCAAAAGCTAATCTTGTTTTAGTTTAGCAGTTTTAAAGGTAAAGATTTGCATTTTTGTTAAAATTTGTATTAATTCAGGCATTAAAGAATGTACCATGGTTTAAAGAGAGATCGATGTCAGAGATTTCACTAGGTGGACTTCTGATTTTAGTGGTGATCAGAACTATACAGTTCAATATTACAAGAATGAGGGTAAGTTATCTGTTGCTGACAGTGTCCTGTAATATACACATCCCCAAAATATGTTTTCATTATCCCCAGATGTAATTTGGCCATATACATTGTATCTCTTACTAAGAGAGTGAATAAGAAATATGAAAAAATACTTATATTACCCCACTAGTAAGAACACTTAAGTTTTTACAATGAGAATATGTAAAATAATGAAATTTTCATTTTATTTCTTGAATATTTCTCAATATAAGTATGTAACAAGTGAGATTGATTAAACTGAAACTGATAAAAATCAAATTTGTTGTTCTAATCTTTATACAGACGATTTCATTATGCTTTAAAGTTTCTGTTTATTTTAACCAATACCAGAAAATTGCATGATTTATGACATTGTAAGGGTAGGGTGTTTGATTTATTACAAAGTTAGGACAGAGTGTTCTGACATAGTAAGGGCAGTGTTTGATTTATGACATAATGTTTGATGTATGACATAGTATAGTGTTTGATGTATGACATAGTAATGGCAGAGTGTTTAATTTATGACATAGTAATGGCAGAGTGTTTGATTTATGACATAGTAATGGCAGAGTGTTTAATTTATGACATAGTAATGGCAGAGTGTTTGATTTATTACATAGTAAGGGCAGAGTGTTTGATTTATGACATAGTAAGGACAGAGTGTCTGAATCGCTTTTCAGGACAAGTATTTACACACCAACTGTTTGGCAGCATTGGCTAATATGTCCTCACAGTTCACAAATCTTCACCAATATGTTTCACAGAGACTAGTCAGGTATTTCTGAAAGCTTTACCCTCATAGTATAAATGTAATCCTCATACTAGTATAAATGTAATCCTCATAGTATAAATGTAATTATTTCTTAAGTTTCATCTGTCCATTGTCAGTGTACAGGTAATTGTGCAGGTATCGTTACTTCCCATCTTGAACACAAACATATTATTAGAAATGAAAAAAAATTATTTGCACAAGCTGGTAGGAGTCACTGTGTATGATAATTATAAGGCGTATAACCATTAAACCATGTATAAATACATAACAAAGCAAGATAAAATTAATATCTCATGCTGGTAAAAAAAGATAAAAGTATTATGAACTACATTGAGCAAAGAACTGGCGTCCTAATGCCATGGTTTATTGATGTCATATGATATATAAGTATTCCTTTTTTATGCTATGCATATTTCGTGCACTAAAAAAATTTATTCAACATGTATTACCATTCCTTTTTTATACTGTGCATATATCGTGTACTATAAAATTTCACTGAACTGCCCGGTTCGTGTATTAGTAATAATGGTGTGATGTGTGTTGGAAATATAAACTTTACATGATATATTGCACTGGAAATGTTTCAGTTTGTTTGCACAGCTGTGTAAGAAACATACAAAGTTAGTTGATCAGATACGTCAGGCAGCCATGAAAAGTCATCAATCTGCTGAGAAAACACCAGACGACTCCGACGAGGAAACGCAGGAAGATTATGTATGTACAGAATTCCTATGATTTGTAATGATTCTGTAAGACTAATATGAGCTGCGTCACGACAAAACCAACATCCGCCCAGTCTGATCAGGATCCATGCTTTTCGCTATCAGTATCTCTACTTGTAATAGAGTTGGTAAGCAAACAGCATGGATCCTGATCAGACTGCGCAGAAGCGCAGGCTGGTGTTGATCCATGCTGGTCACAAACCCATTGTGTTGGTTTTGTCATGACGCGGCTCATTTATTGATTTGGTCTCCATGATTGAATGATTGAGGTAACTGACTCATCACTGTGGGTTTGAATCCTAATAGAGTGGCAATGTGGCCGAGTGGTTAATGCATCAGATTAGTAATTTAAGGATTGCGGACTGCATGGGTTCAAACCCAGACAGGGGCAAGCTGTTGTTTCCTTGAGCAAGAAACTTTACATTCATTGCTTAGTACTGGTTGATACCAGGAATGAATTCGTGAGTGTTTCATTAAGCTTATAGCTTCCATCACAATCAAACTAAAAAAAAAATATTTGTATAAATTAATTAATAGAGATTCTAAATTCTTTTGATTGAGGAAGAAACCTAGATAGTGTAAGGAAAGTTTTCTTTAAGTAGTGTTTATGCATGAAGTAATGGAAGATGTGTGTAGAAAGGGGGGGGGGGGGGGGTTGGGGAAGGACAGGGGGGTACCTGAGCTTAAGCTGTCAAATGACTTTTCAATACAATGATTAAAAGACCTGCCAAAATAGCATAGTTACAAACAGGTCTTTGATAAACATGTATATTTACACATTTATAACAAAAGATATCCATTGATGTCAGTTAATTAACTTAATCATATGTCATTATTTTCACAGATGCAGGATCTAGCAGTATTAGAGGAAGTGATCCGTATGGTGTTAGAAATCATAAACTCTTGTTTGTCCGCAAACCTTCATCACAACCCAAATCTTGTATACACGTTACTCTATCAGAAAGACTCTTTTGCCATGTTTCGGACTCATCCAACATTTCAGGACATTATTTCAAACATTGATACTGTGTTAGCCTATTTCTCAGGCAAGCTTGAACAAATGGGTGGAAACCCAATGCCCACAGAAGTGTTAGAAGTGATAAAACAAGGTTCACTGCAGTTTAGGAGGGATCGCCTAAAGGTTTGTAAAAGTCTTGTTAGAAATAAAAATATTAATTTATATATTTCCGACTTTATCTAAGATTGAATTATGAAGAAAGCTTGAAGGCAATTTGAACCACTATTGATGCTGATTTCTACAAATAGATATAGCCCTGAGGTTATAAAGAAATTCTCAAAGTTCTCTGGTATATGTTTGGTCAGAAACCAGCTTACTGTCCAATGAAGATATTGAGATATTGAGATTTGAGACTACATTGGAAAAAGTTTTATAACCTTGAAGCCTGGTGTCATATTAGGAAAAGTGATCATGACCTAAAAAAACAACACTTCTTATATTGAGAGTAGAACACCATACCCACTTGATCACCTTAACCGTAAAACGTTTTTGATGGAGTATAAATCTGTTAATATCGTTTATAGTTTATATTCAATGAGGATACATATGTAATTGATAATTAGTTTTATATAGATAAAAAAAAATCTACCAATTATAGAGTTTTAAATATAGCTGAACACCCCAAAACTGTTAATTCCAATTATGAATAAAGCTGTTTTTGTATAATTAAGATTTTTACCAATTATACAGACTTTATACCCAAAATGCTGTTTATTCCCATTATTAATAAAGTTGTTTTTGTATATTTCAGAAATTTCCAGATCTAAAGTTTAAGTATGTGGAGGAAGAATCGCCAGAAGAATTTTTCATTCCGTACATCTGGTCCCTCGTGTATCACTCATCAAATCTGTACTTCAACGCATCTAAAATCATCTTATTCTCCTTGAGTAGTTGATAAATTTATCAACGAGAAAAGTTTTTTTAAATTCTGTACATCTTGTCACTTGTGTGTTTATCGTCTAAAATCTGCAACTTTACTGGCCATCAACATTTTTTGAATATGCTGGTTTTGGACATTCTTTATGGAGTTCTTTATATCCCTCTATTTAAGCATTTGAAACCATTTTTCTCTCTTAAATTTGTCCACATATAAAAATTCATCCTCATACATAGCTATGTCCTGCATTGTGATTGGCTAGCTAATGTCATTGACTGTGTTATATTGGGGAGTGTATTTAAATGGAATCATTTTAGATGATCGTTTATGAATAAAATTGACATTGGAAGAAAATTTGAAAGAATTGTAGATTATTGTAATAAATCTTAAGTTAATCATTCAAGTTGCTGTAGTGTGACAGCCTATACTTGTCTTAGATTTGTATAAAAATAATTAAAATGAAAGCAAAATTAGCAGCATTACTCTGAGTAGTATGTTGATATAAGAGTTTAATGTATTCTTCCCTTTTGCTACACATTTCCTAGATACAACTATTGGTAATGTAGCTAACAGTTACAAAATAAATCAGTACTAATTCATTATAGGAAAAAGATAAAACAGTGCATTGTAAGAACGGTGTTAATATACTTGTAAAAAGAAGTTGATTATTTCTTTGTGTTTTTATTTCTGTGTCTTTCCTTTTCAATTCTTTCTAATAAGTATTACATTCAAAATTTTCTTTTACTTGGGTGGTTTTATAAAGAAAAAAAAGCACTAGTAGCATGTGATTTTCTGTTGATAACATATCAAAATATTGTGTAACAGTTAATTTCATAAAATTAGCGTGATGCATTTATTTACTTTACATTTTTGTGTGTGATAAATTCAGTAATTAAGAAAATCTGTTTCAATATATAATTATAGTTAAAGATACTTATAGTTAAAGATTCTCTAGTTTATTTGAGACATTACATTCACTGCTTTTGTACAATTTTGTGGCTGCATATTTGTTTTTCAAACAATTGTAATCAGATCATGTTCTTTGAAATATTATTTCAGACTAGGAAGTACAATAAGTTTGTGACTTAAAATTTAATACACAAGGGCAGGGAAGTGTGGGCTTCTCATTCGAAGAAAATGTGATTCTGTAAATTTTGTAAGAATTGATTTTGTGAAACAAAACCTTTCTTGACCTGTATATAATATTGTTTCTTATGCAAAATTGTGTAAATATTGGACTTTGTATCATAGTTGATGCTTATTTTATAGAATTTTAGTACTTATATCCCAATATTGTAAATGTTGTTACTAATTATAGATTTAAATGCATATGTGTTACTATTTATAGATATAAATGCATATGTGTTGTTGATATATATATTTTATGTTGTTGAAACTTTTTACTCAGACAAATTTCTAAACCGCTGTTAATTTTGAAGTGCTTAAATGCATATGTGTTACTGCGAATTTTGAATATAGTGGTACAGAACACGGGCAAATATTTTAAAACTTCTTATGTTTTTGTGAAGTTAATTGTTACATGCCAACAATCATGTTAATCTGCCCATGATAAACATAGCATGATTTATATTTTTTTCAAAGGCATTTTATATATTGTTTGGTTAGTTTGGATAATGCCCTTGATATCATTTTATAATTACAAGACAAAAAATTCAATTTTCAGAAAATTGGTTTTAATTTTGAGTACATTGGGGTATAATATTTCACAACATGGAGATCAGCTTTCCAGAAATAGATCATGGTCTTCATCAATTCAATGTAATTGTCAAGTCCTGGTTAATCGGCATTTTTTCTGATTTAACTAAAAGTGTCATTGTAAGAAAATTGAAACATGATTGTGATTTCTTTGCAAATTAGTCTATCTTTTTACTCTGTCAGTTTCGTTCAAATCTTTGAAAACAAGTACTATTTGGTATGAAAGGACTATGTTCATCTTGAAAATATACAGACATTGGATTGGGGCTTTGGTTATGTGGCCAAGATATACGTTTTCAATCAAAGGATCGTAGATTCAAGCCATTCTTAGGCCATAAGGAACTTTTCAAATAAGAAACCTTGGTTGGTTATTCCAATATTTGATAGATATAATAACTTTTTTTTACAATTAGTTAAAGCAGCATGCCTCCAGACTAATTCATTTAATTTTTGTAAAAAAAATAAAACAGAAATGTAAATGAAAATTTATTGTACAAATAAAGCAATTTAATCTAGCCAAAGGATTTTTTGCCCTAATAATTATCCGACCTAATAATGATCTGGCCTAAGGATTTTTTTTATCTATAATGATAAATGAAACAAAATGTACAACATTAATATTTATTCAGAAGGAAACAGGATGGCATTATGGTGATTCATTCATATTTTGCATAAAATAAAAAAAAATCAGAAAGTCTCTACTGTACAAATAAAGCAATTTAATGCTGTACTTTATAATACCGTAATAAAATGATGAAATAAAAGGATAATACTTTTCTTAAGATAGATTTTTATTCCTCTGGAGATGTGCAGCCATATATAAATAAAGTGTTGAGTTTAGAATATTAAAGGCCCATTATGACCCAGAAATACTTTTATTTTATTACATGTTTTGCAGTAGATTACTGAACTATAACGGTTAATTATATTCTGATAATTTCACAGTAATGATTACCAAATATAATTTCACAGTAGCCGAACTATATTTGGCGTAAAAATAAAATATTTATCATTAATGAATGTTTTTTTTTCAGCGGAAATGTAGTCAATCATAATAAAAAAATGTACGTGAAAAACGTTAAAGTTCGTAAATATTTACGAACGTGTGTGAAAAAACATCTAAAATTCTAAAAATAAAATCATGGAATTAATATTTTTGCTTCAACATTGTGAGTCATTATTTGATGACGTCATGAAGATAAGAGCATGACGTTACGCGGCAAAAATCAGTAAAATGGTATAAAATCGTTAAAGAAATCATGAAATAAACAGAAAATTTGTTTGTTTTACATGTAAGATCAAATAATATTTCACTCGTGAACCCCAGCTATTATATTTTCACTCGTGGCTACGCCACTCGTGGAAAATATTGCATCTGGTGTTCACTCGGTGAAATATTTTTCGATCTTACACTGAAACAAACAAATATCCTCTATATAATTCTCAAAAGCTTTTTATTTTGGTGTACTTTTATAGTTTACAAATAGATAGTCATTTTCCAATTAACTGAACAATTTCTTTCTTCTGTTGCTTTTTGACAATAAGTACATTATAGTGATTTGTTATTTTATACGGAAGCAAATATATTTTTTTTTTTGCTACTTTAATGGCAAATTTTTTTCTTTTAACGCATTTTCCTGGTTTTTAAGCATTTTTACATGCTTTTAAATTTATGATTTAAAATGAAAATTAAATTCATTTCCCTTTTCTGGTAAAAAACAATTTTAATCGTTCCGGAGGCAAAATTTACCTTTAAGCATTTTATTCTTATTCTTAGTACAATATTCATTGTTTTGCTGTTACAATTTTGTAATTATATTTTCCAGTTTATATTTTAAATATTTGATGGGATTACTCTTGATGTATTGAAATATTAGAGTTTAGTTCACTCATTATGACATATTTGTTAACATTTGTTGGGGAAACAAAAACTATCACTCTTACTAGACTATGTGTATTGAATATTTTAATAAAAAAGAAATTAAAACATCCATTTTTTTGTACTATTTTTTGTAATTTTATTTACTAAATTTACAAATTTTTAAAATGTAGGTTTCCTGTTTTTTTAAGATAAAAAAAATAATGAAAAATAAAAATTACAAGTTTGTTCTGGGGTTAGGAACAAAATGATGAAATAAAAAAAAACAGATTGTTCTAGTTATGAACAAAAATGATGAAATAAAAATAAACAGATTGTTCTAGTTATGAACAGAAATGATGAAATATAAAACAAACAGAGTGTCCTTTAGTTATGAAAAAAAGATGAAATAATAGTGATGAAATAAAAAATAAATAGACTGTTCTTAAGTTATGAACAAAAATGATGAAATGAAAAAATAAACAAACTGTTCTTAAGTTATGAACGAAAATGGTGAAATAAAAAATAAACAGATTGTTCTGTTTATGAACAAAAATGGTGAAATGAAAAAATAAACCGATTGTTCTAGTTATGAACAAAAATGGTGAAATAAAAAAATAAACAGATTGTTCTATTTATGAACAAAAATGGTGAAATAAAAAAATAAACAGATTGTTCTAGTTATGAACAAAAATGATAAAATGAAAAATAAACAGATGTTCGACCTTCTCCGGTCTCAGGTCTTCAACGGTCACTTTATATATATAGTGACCGTTGAAGACCTGAGACCGGAGAAGGTCGAACATAAAACAATTGGAATATACCTTTCGCTTTTGATAGAATGTTTGTATTACAAAAAGAATTATCCTCAAAGTTTACCAACTAATTTGGTCAATCAGACTAATTATATATATATTATTTTGCATTTAAATAAGGAAAGCACACTGTTTTGCAAACCTAACGCAGTGTAGGTCATACGATGCCGAAACAGAAATAATGATTTTGGGTAATCTCGGATGTTACAAACTTCAAAGCAACACCAGGTGTCAAAACCACCGCACCTGCTGGAGCTAAAAGATGTATAATACACTCAAGTTATTCGAACCCATTTAGTCGCCTCTTTCGACCACACAGGAATAATCGGTGACTGTAATTATCATACCTCAACCGTTAAAGGCAATCCGTCACTCTCAAGGGCTATATTTACTTTTTAGTGAGACTTTTATTAAAAAAAATGACTTTGAAATTAAAAACAAAAACACATTCTGATGTCTTTTGAATGTGTGTGGGGAATGAAATATTTTGAAAAAAAAACAAAACAAAAAACAAACAACATTTTATAATTTAAAACATGTCTATTTAGATTGACACACACCATATTTAGTTTTTTCAAATAACTTTTTGCCCCCAAAACTCTTATTTCAGTCCCTATTATTATAGGATCTCTTTTATTTTAGTATAAAGTCTTTCCAGATTATCAGAAAGTGATTTACGTGATCTTTGTGATCTTTTTTCAAAAGTGGTCTTGGGAACATCATTGTATCCCCTTGAATTCCGCAAAAAAATATAATAGTTTAACATTCAATGCCCTTTAACTGCATTCGTTTTATGTGTTTTTTAGACTGTGTGGACTTTTTCCCCTACACTACTTTTCAAATAAAAATGCATTTTGTTTAATTTTTGTTTTGTTTCGGTTTTTTTAATTTCTGGCGGGATTTAAAATCTGTCAAAGGGATGTTTCATATTTTTAGGAAGTGTATTTTGTATTCTTTTGATTTTTTATTTCTAAGAATTCTTGATTGACATTTCTAGTCAGTTTTCCTTTTTTTTAATTTTGTATATTTAGATTCCAAAATTTCCCTCCTTGTATGTTCTGCTTGTTTAAAATTATTTTTTTCTTAAATTTGCTCTCTTTTTCATTTCTCATTTTGTTTTTTTTTTTTGTCATAAAAGTTGAAATTTAAATTTCTATTAAATTAATTTGGCGTTCCCGTTCAGCATCGAATTCCCTTTAAGTTTTTTTTTTGGGGATATTATTTTAAATTTTCAAACCCTTTGATGTTTTCAAACGTTAAGTGTGTCTCAAATTTTTTTTTGCTGAGATGATTTTTTGAGGGCGGAACGGTTTCGAATGTTTTTTATTTGACAATGTGTTCATTAATGGGATCCCCTGTGTCCCCAGTCTCATCTAGCTTAAAAATTTTGAGTAAATTAAAAGCAAAAAACTATTTACTGATATCCATTTGTATTTTTTTCCATTTTTTATCTTGAAGAAAGGTAATTTTGCTTCTTTTTTGGGTTTTTTCTTTCCCTTTCCCCCTTTTCGTCTTTTTAATTCATTTAAATCCCTTTTTCTTTTTTTAAAACGAAAAGAACTTGGCTATCGCCGTCCTTTTTGTGTCAGGATATTTTGTTCCAGGGTTTTTTCAAAACAATTTTTCAACGCAGGAAGAGCTTTGAGTTCAGCCTGAAAAATTTGTTGAATTGAAGAATTCGCGTCTTTTTGAATCTAAAATTTTAAAAATTAAAATGTTATTTTTTTTTTGGAAAATTTAAAAGTTAAATAGAAAATTTTATAATTTTTATGTAATTTCCCGGGGCGTGGCCCCCATTTTAACTTTGAAAGTACTTTCGAAGAGGTCCACCAGCATTGTTTTGTACCAAATATCTAAGCTAATAATAACATAATATAGATGTCTAAATGGTTAAAAAGAGCTTAAATATCTGAAAAACTTAACTAGAAAGTGGAAGAAGTTTAAGAATATGTAAAGCTTCAAAAAATTCATGTCCTTTAGATCAATTAATCATTACACGCGTAAACCATTTCAGAAACATCATTTATATTATTTTAACTAGTGTAGAATGGCCAATGAGATTCCTATGATGGCTGATTTATAATTTCTAATAATAAAGTGTCGAGAACTATTTGATGCTCTTTCTATTAATGTACGCAGACGATATGGTTTTTTAGTAAATAAAAAAAAACCTTCAACCATAGTAAAGTCTCAATCTTTTTGAATATTTGGGGTTTTTTAAATTAATTTTGAAAAACTAAAGTATGAATTTAAAGGAAATCAACTCACAGGATTCAAAAAAATTTTGAAGTGATAATCTTTAAATATTGGGCGTACATTTATTGAAAATGGTAGTTTCAAATACCATAAAAATTAAGAAACATCCCTCGTTTTTTTTCAATAAGCTTTTCCAAATATTTGACAGAACAGTATTTCCAACATCACAAAATATTAAATTTTTCGATATATTAGTGAGGTCAATCTTAAATGACTGATCAGAAATTTGGGGCTTGCAAACATTTGGCGTCCAGAGATTGAACTTGTATATATTAGATTTTTAGCCCGACTATTCATTAAGAACAAGTAGAGCCATACTAGTCACCAGAGCGCCGGTGTCGGCGTAACCACTTATTTTAAAGTTTTTGTAATGCCTCAAATATTATCAAAGTCCATTGACGTATGGCTTTGAAACTTTGCCTACTTGTTCACCATTATGATCCCAACCTATAGACAGGAGGTTACTCTATCAAGCATTTTGACAGTATCATGCCCCTTTTTCAACTTAGAATTTACGTTAAAGTTTTTGTAATCCCTCAAATATTTTCAAAGTCCATGAACAATTGGCTTTGAAATTTTGCACAATTGTTCACCATCATGGCCTCAATCTATAGACAGAAGGAGGTAACTGTATCAAGCATTTAGACAGAATAATGTCCCTTTAAGGAGTTATAATTTAAGTAAAAGTTTGCGTACCACCTCAAATATTTTCAAAGTCAATTGGCATATGGCTTTGAAACTTTGCACACTTGTTCACCATCATGCCCCCTACCTTTAGACAGGACGAGGTAACTCTATCAAGCATTTCGAAAGAATTATGTCCCTTCTTCAATTTAGAATTTACATTATAGTTTGCGTACCACCTCAGATATTTCAATATTTCATTCACATCTTGCTTTGAAACAAAATGTCACAATATGGACTTCGATGGAACACAGGCTGATCACAACTACCATACAAAACAAAGCACAACTCTGTTCAAACTATTTAACATTTATTTACAAAAAAAAAAAAATGAATATTGCGATTGTTTAAAATTTAAATTTAAAATTATTACATTATAAACCGATTGTCCCTTATATCATTGTAAAAAGTTTGCTATAAAATAAAATAAATAAAAAAATAGCGAGTCTGATTAGCGTGATTCTGCAATGTCCAATCTACCATCGACAGCACAACGTCAGGTCCATGTGTTCCTTTACCATATGGACCTATAGTTTGATCTTTGTCAATCAGGAACATGCCACCCAGCCACCAAGTCTTATCCCAAACATCTGGATTTTATGCAGGGTTAAAAAGTATAATGGGCCCATCTGGTGAGAAAAATAAGGCAAACTGACGTTCTGACTGAAAGGACAAATTTTGTTCAGTCACTTTTGGGAATACTACGTTGAATACACTCAATATATAGATCACGTTCCTATGAAATAAACTAGAAATGTGTCATCATGCCACGGATGCCCCCGCATGCAGCCAAAATTTCAGATGTTATAATATTTAGTTCCAATTTATTTTGCACAAATTATTGTTTTCATTTTAAGTTATAAGCCCTTAAAACTTTTCAATGTTAACACAAACCATTTTCATACAATGTTCAAGGCACTGAAATTATTCAGTTTCAACCTTTTGAAAAAAGCATTTTTCATATTTGTAGCCAAAATAATGGTTACATACATTTCCACAAAAGTATGAGTGCTGAAACTGAAAGTTCAAAATTTTTCCAGCATTCAAGAAAGATAAGTTTGTCCAAAATCATTGAACCACGACCAAATTCAAACTTAAACTGCTTATTCCTAAGATGTATCTATATTATTTTCAAAGTGAAAGGGACATAACTCTGCCAAAAATCATCGAACCATGACCAAATTCAAACTTGACCTGCCCATTCCTTTGACATATCCATATGTCAAATTTGAGTTGAATATGTAACACTGTTGGGTAGATAATAACCAGAAACTGTAAATTTCATATTATTTTCAAAATGTTAGGGGCATTACTCTGCCAAAAATCATTGAACCATGACCAAATTCGAACTTGGCCTGGACATTCCAAAAACATATCCATATGTCAAATTTGAGTTGAATGTGTTGTACTTTTGGGGAGATAATAAACAGAAACTGAAAATTTCTTATTATTTTCAAAGTGAAAGGGGCATTATATACTCTGCCAAAAATCATTGAACCATGACCAAATTTTAACTTGACCTGCACACTCCTTTGACATATCCATATGTCAAGTTTGAATTGAATGTGTTGTACCGTTGGGGAGATAATGAACAGAAACTGTAAATTTCATATTATTTCAAAGTGAAAGGGGCATTACTCTGCCAAAACATTGAACCATGACCAAATTCAAACTTGGCCTGGGCATTCCAAAAACATATCCATATGATAAATTTGAGTTGAATGTGTTGTACTGTTGGGGAGATAATAAATGAAACTGAAAATTTCATATAATTTTCAAAGTAAAAGGGGCATAACTCTGCCAAAAATCATCAAACCATGACCAAATTCGAACTTGACCTGTATTTTCTCATGACATATCCATATGTCAAATTTGAGTTTAATGTGTTGTACCATTGGGGAGATAATGAACGGAAACTGAAAATTTCATATTATTTTCAAAGTAAAAAGGGCATAACTCTGCCAAAAATCATCGAACCATGACCAAATTCGAAATTGACCTGTATTTTCTCATGACATATCCACATGTCAAATTTGAGTTGAATGTTGGCAACCGTTACTAAGATAATGAACGGAAACTGATGATGACGGAATGACAGAATGACGGAAGGACGGAACAGGGTAACACTATATGACCCGGCCATTACATGGCGGGGGCATAAAAAGAAAGAAGAGAGATCCACAGTAAAACATAATTTAAGTGACATCATGCCCATTCAAGTATAAATAATGAGTGAAAAGGTCAAAACAACTTGAGATCTTTCCATAATGGGTTTCAATTTTAAATTATAGATAATAGTCCATGTGAATTATCAATAACCCACATGAATCACAATAATTTCTATAGATATCCTTCAGAATATGTCGTTGACATTCTGTTGAGAGTGGGGCAGGCCTTTTATATTTTAGGCAATTTATTTTATCTTATCCTAAACATTTTTCATAATCGATTATTGTTCAATTGCCATTATCATATTTTGTTTGTTTGTTTTGAGTTTTACGTCACACCGACACAGTATAGGTCATTTGGCGACGTTCCAGCTTTACTGGTGGAGGAAGACCTCAGGCGCCCTTCCGTGCATTTTTTTCAGGCACGAACGGGCACCTAAGTAGAACCACCGACGTTCCGTAAGCTAGCTGGATAGCTTCCTCACATGAAAGAATCCAAAGTCCCTGTCGGGATTCGAACCAACACCGGTGAGTGGCAAGTGGTTTGAAGTCAACGGCCTTAACCACTCGGCCACGGACGCCGCTACCATTATCATATAACAGTCAATCTTTTTTTAAATATATGGTCAATTTTACAAACAAATAAGCATAATGTTACATAAAGATAAATGCAAAACAGCGTATTTGAACGCAACGATTGTTATAATCGCAGTAAAATAATCATGATATCACCTTAATAGGTAACACATGGAGCTAGTTAATTATTATTAATTCTTTAGTGTATTGTGTCTTATTTAATTTTATAAAAGTATTCTTTTTATAAAACTAATAATTTGCCTATTTTTTTATGGTATGTCAAATATATGTTTTAATTTTATATGTATAGTAATATATGTATTATTGTTCTTTCCTATTATTACCTTTTGTACAAGAAGTATGCGGTCCCACAGTGATGTCGTTGTTGCTAGTGTCACATCCTCAGTCATTGTACCTGATATCTGTCTGCGCAGCTTCTCACAAGTGGCACATACATCATCTTTAGGGCTAGCTATACGTATATGTGGTAAACATGTCCGTCAGATGTCTTTAAATAACGTGAACTCTAAAGTGCGCACAAGGGTATCTGAACAAGACTGTTTGTAAAGTTGGTGCATATATTTTTTGGTTATGTCAGACGTCAGATACACTTACGGTACAAGGGACTGCCGCTAGTGGAAGACCTCTTTCTTTAGCATAATTTCGAATGAAATGAACAACACGCATGACATCACCATACGTACTATTAGCGTGCTTTAGTTTTCTTCTGCGTTGACATGCTGCCGTGGAGTGACGCCATGTTTACTGACATGTTTAACTATGTTCTCTTATGCATATTAAGGTAATATCGTAACACAACATGAATGTTCATTGGTACACCTTTTATCATGACACCCGAAATGTCTTTGAACGCTGCCTTGTTTGCCACGTTTAGTTTTCTTGTCGTTTCCCTCAGCCACTAACGACATGATACACAGTTCTTTCTCCTCCTTTGTCATTTTCCTGATAGAAAGAATATGGTTGAGTATATCATCAAATTTAAACTTTGTATGACAGTTAAGACGACAACCACAACCTTATAACTATCTGTGTATCATCAAATGTTTCACAACTTTCTTCCTCACTACTACAACTATCTTTTACATCATTATCCGACTGACTATTCGCTACTTCAGGGGTAAAATCTCATGCTCTCGCAGATACAATTTCGGTTTCGTTAATACAATTTTCCTCGTCTGAATAATCTGATTCAGTATCGTCAGTGTTATGTATCGGAAACTGAGTTTTGAGAGTTGAGAGTTTCAAAGGAGTCTGAAAAAAAACGAATTTAAAAAGGTTGGCATATAGTTCTTCCGAAACGATCCGAATAAAGGGATTCCAGATTTAAGAATGAATAAAAAAATATGAGCAAAATGAACAACGACAACAACAAAAATGAATTAAAAATGTTGACATCAGACGGGAATCGAAATCGATTGATTAGCGTAACAGGCTATTTGTTTCTCAGTTTTGTTTAATAGACTTACTCAACAAAATAACAAAAATATAAGATAAAGGCAGGTGTATGTGACATCATGTGTGTTGCTAATTTATTTTTATGTATTTCAAAGCGTACGGGTATCTACTGTAAACGTCGGTGTTATCACAAATTGCACAAGTCAATCATTTGAATTATAAATTATACTTTAAAGACACTTACCTCTATCTCTTCCTCTTATAAACTTTCCTCTAAATTCCAACGTAAATAATTTTTAAAAACCACAAGAATGCACGATAAAAAGCATTTTTGTGTATGTGTTTACGCAAGAAGAGTGACGACATTTAAATGGATGTAGTGCACACTTATTTGCGCGTGTCATTAATGATTAAGACCGGTTTCTTGCGTCCTGCGTGATATGTATAAAGACTCTAGTTATTTTTTTTTCAAAAATACAGGGGCAAAGTCTCAGATGCTAAACGCGAAACATTATTCTAATAATAGCTTTGCGATCAAAATTCGCCCCGTCCCAGGAGTTCATATTATATAGAAATCTAGTAAAAAAGATAAAAAATATTCTTCAACGATTTTAGCTAAACCATATTCTGGTGGATCTCTTCAAACATTGTGTTAAAATTACAGTCCTCAGCTCCCTCCCCGGAGGAACATAGATTTTCATTTTGATATGTATAATATAGTATTTTTTTAAAATTCAATCAATTTATAATAATTTATTTTGAACCGATTAATATTATACTATGAACATAAGATACATCTGAAAATGAAGAAAATTAATAAATCACTGAAAAAGATAACTCACGAACGCACAAGCAAACAATTCTGCACTTACTCGACAACGTAAATCAAATTGGAAGGTAATGATTGGAAATACGAATTTAAAGTCTCGACTGAGCCTAGCCGAATTGTCAATTAATGAAATTGAATTTCTTTCAATATGAATTAAAGTGACATTATGCCCATTCAATTATTTCTTTCCATTATTCTTCCAAAAAATAACTCACGTGACCATATGAAATTTCTGTAAATATTCATCAGACTTGACCTGTTATGTTGAATTCATAAAAAAGTTTTTCTTTTTATATTTTAGACAGATTTATATAATCTATTCTTAATCTTTTTACAATAGTCAGTCTTTCGAAACATACAGTTACTTTAACTTAACTTGAAAATAACAAAATAAGCAGAATGTCACAAAAATGAAAAAGGAGAAGAAAAAAGTTTTACCTGCAGTAATTTTTCAACTCCACCTTTATATTTTATGTGTTGATATTATCTTCTCATAGTCTTTTTTATATTAATCTTCGTTATCATTAAATCAATTGTTCAATTTTGTAAGTAGTTTAAATTTACTGCCACGACAAGAAATATTCAATTCAAATTAGGTTTGCACAGCAGGTAACCAAGAATGAAAAGGCTTAACAGAACACATATTTACCTATTATGATAATAGGTTGGTTACAGTATACACGTTATTGGTGTCCGCGCCGGAGCGCGACGACCTTTATGGAATGCATTCAGATTTTGTGAAAGGGCAATCGTAACTTTTCGGCCCTTTTCGCGGACGTTCCGATTGGTGAAAGGATAGTTTTTGTTTATTGATTTTTAAAAACGAAACAGTCATTCGTGTTGCGCCATGATAATTAATAACGAGCTAGAGGATTTTGCAGGAAATGAAATGCAAACATATTAAACTTTATAAATTTATCTAAAGGAAATTATTGTAAAAATATAAACGTAGGCCATTTTTTACAAATTGTTATATCATAGCATTATTATTTTTGTCTTTTCCGTAGGTTCTTTCCGGTAAGTTAATGGCTCCTTTCTTTTTGTAAGGCCTTGATCGCACTTCTGACATTTTTTACATTGCATATTTAAATCGACCATAATTTCCCGAATTTTTGCCGTAAGAAGCAATTGATATCATGGTCGTTTGAGTGAAATGTTGATTTGCGGAATACTGTGACATTTTGATTACATTGATAGAAATGTAAACACACCAGTGGTTCAGACGAGGCTTTTTAAGCAATTCAACAAAGGAGTAGATTGATCTCCCAATAAATCAATTAACAATAGCCCTTTACCTATCACTTATGTCAAGTAGCTTTTATATCTTTGACTCGCATGAACATGATGTTAGTGAATTTCCTCATACCTGTTTAAAATTCAGGTAACATTCTTCCATAATATAGATAAATAATGTTTCACCATATCAACATGCCATACAAATTTATTCATGATTTTTTTTAATGTACCATTATTTTTGTTAACGCGTATAACAAAAAAATTGGTATTTTCGAAATTTATCCCAGTGTGTGTTCTACCTGGGACTTGAAATATAACTATTGTATCTATAAATAGAAACCTTTTTGTTAAATTTGACATGAAAAAAATGCATGTTATATTACTATATTATTACTAGTTACTATTTTATATACTGTTTGTATATTTGTTACATTTATAATAATAAAAAAGTCTTTGTTCATTTTGACTACTGTTTTGTATGTTCCAAACAAAATACATTTAATATTCTAATCTCAAGCCAGCCTACCAAAGTTCATGATGACCGCCCTTTCATTTATGATATACTATTCTGGTAAAGTCCAATTAACCATTAAAACGTTTATATAAGAAGATAGCAGGTCATCAGATGTGTACTAGTTCATCGTCACTTTCTGCATTTCTTGCTGATGCTTTGCATCAATGCTTTTCTTGTGAAATCTGTAATACGGTATTTTTAGGCCGAGGGCCATCTTAAACCAGTTTGACAATCATTATCTTCAGTAATGTTGAAAATATAAATATGCTAAATCATATGCCTACAAGACTGGTAAGGCATTTAGATATGACAAAACCGTATTTCGCTTTAACGTTCAGTACGTACTACACACTGCGTACATATCACGGAACTTACCAAAAGTTACCGAAAATCTATCGAAGGGTGCATTGATGGTATATTAGTACATGTAAATATATTTAACAAATACAGATATTTAATGTCAGTAATAAAGCCAAGACTACGGACTGAAATAAGATTTGATTATTGAGTAGATTATTTGTTAACATACATTTGTGCTACCTATACCAAGATAATAATCCAATACATGTTCAATAATAATAGTTAAAACAGTGAGAACATGAGAGACACTACTTTTTGATGGTTAAATCAAAAGTATTGATCGAATCTTAATAGACTGGAAAAAAGCATCAATATAGTAATACCTTTAACAACAGCCTGCTTCAGTACAAAACGAAAACATTTAGCTGGGCAGCAAAAGGATGGGATGTCAAAGGTGTTTCTTTATATGAAAATATTAAAAATATATATCTATCTTATCAATAACGAAAGTACACCGAAACAAGTAGGAACCAGAATGTCAGTAAATAGGACATCAAGGAGAAAAGTGTCAATTTTAGTAATGTGATTCGTTTTTCGATGTTGAACATTCAAGGACTTGTTGGTAATTGATATAATAAACTTAACAGTGTTGAAACTTTTTTGAAAATAATGATATGCCGTTTTATCCATTATACATATTACAAAGTTGACAGACATCTCACTTCAAAAATGCTCGTAGAAACAGCGGAGGCATAATAATCTATCAGCATATGTAAAGTTTTTGAAAGCCACATGTGATAATATATTGTGGTTAAAATTTGACAAAATTCTGTTTTATTTAAAATGATATCATTTTTTGTCTTTGCTATAATGTAGCCACAGGTAGTAGTAGAGAGGTAATGAATGATACATGTATTTTTTATATACTTTTAGATGATATATTGTATTTTCATGATATTTTTGGAGAAAAAATTGTAACATTTTCATTTCTGGCGATTTTAACAGCAGAGTTGGGAAATTGTTAGATTTTGTAGGGGAGGAATCACTCTTAAAACTTAATATTCTCAATTAAATTTTCTTCTATGTTTGTCATATATCATTGAATAATGCTGTGCAACTGGTTATCTGCCTGTGAACCAGATTTTGAAATATTTGGAATAGTGTGTCTGGCCACACTGAAATACAAAATTGTTCATTTTTAGGTCCCCTGCCCCCTAAAAGGTAGATTGTAGCACTGAAGATTTTATTTTATGTCATGAAGAATTTATTCTTTTTTTTAAAACATTTGAAATTAAAAATTCAAACATCTTCTTAGATTACTGTGTTTTAAAGTTTTCTTTTTATAGTCAAACAATGATTCAGACGGGTGTTATAGATGGCCCTGAAGATGAAAATGTTGTACTGGTAGATTATTTTTATAAATGGGACAGCGGAAAGAAAGATTTATTTTTAGAGAAGTTAGGGTATGAAGCTGATGAAAAGTTGCATGTTTTTATCGAACAGTTAGACTCATTATCGCAAAAATAATTTATTGACGATAATTTAATGCAATTTAATTAATCTTATACAGAAATAAGTGATCCGTTTATAAAGAGAATATCGTAAATATAACTTCTGGTCAGAATAATAAATGGTATGATAACGATTGTAAGCAGATACAAACATAATTTTATAATAATCTGAATTTATATAGGAAAGAAAAGAGTATAGAAAATAGGTTAAACATTGTTAAATCTAGAACAGAATATAAATCAATGGCGAGACAAAAACGTTTTAATTATGATAGAAATTAGACTACAAAACTAGAAAATCTGAAATATAAGAAAAAATACTGGAAGCTATTGCGAATTTCGTGTCCTGAAAACCATAAAAAATAGTAAAAATAATTCCACAAGCCTATTTTGCGACATATTTGAATGCGGTCAATAATTCTGAGTCAGTTTTTTCAAACCACACGAAGATGTAATTTATTTTAACGAAATATTTAAGGGAGATTTTAATTCTATGTAGAAATTAGGGAAAATGAAATTTTGCAAGCGTGTAGTGAATTAAATAATGGAAAAACTGGAGGACCAGATCACTTTTTGAACGGATTTTTTTAAATATGGTATTTTTGTGTTACTTCTATATTTAACCAAGTTGTTTAATAAACTTTAAGGAAATGGGAATTTCCTGAATGCTGGTCAGATGGTTTTATTATCCCTTTATTCAAGACAGAAGACCAGGATCTTCCAGAAAATTATCGTGGAACTACATAGCTTAGTACATTAGGCAAACTATATACACGTTTTTAAAACATCAAATAAACTAAAAGGGCAGAATATTTTTAAAAACTCTTAAATCAATATACTCAACTATAAAAACAAAAATTAAGATAAAATAATACGTTAAGTAATGATTTTTCTTGTAAAGTGGGGGTCCGTCAAGGGAAATGTCTGTCCCGTTTCCTCTTTATAATGTATTTGAATGATTTTGAAGAAACTTTCATATTAAACAGATTTAAAGATATTGGAATGTTTAAATTGTTTTTACTGTGATATGTAGATGATATAGTGATAGTTTCCGAAATTTAATTGGGACTTCAAAAAGGGCTTGACATTTTAAAAGAATATTGCGAAAAACGAAGACTTACAGTTAACTCTAATAAAACAGAGTAATGATATTAAAAAAGGTGGCAGAAATAGAACGAATTTAATTTTTACGTATGATGGAACAGACTTAAGAAATTGTCACAGGTTTTCTTATTTGGGTATTGTTTTGTTTTTTACAGGAGGGCCTTTTTTCAAACATAAGATGCGTTAGCTAGCCAGGCACTAAAAGCAATCTATAAACTTAAACTGTTTATACAAAAATTCACAGATCTTCAAATGAGACATGTTTTAGAACTTTTTGTTCCAATTTTAAATTACGGATGTGAAATTTGGGGCTTTGCGGAAGTAAAGAAGCTTAAAAAACATTCATGTTCATTTTTGTAAATCATAACTAGGCGTATGACTTCAGACTCAGAACTTTTTTTATAGTAAATTAGACAGAATGACGCTTGTACATGTTTAATAAGAATAATTTATTATTGGTTCAAAATTATAAAAATGGATTAAAGTAAATATGATAAGAAAATTTATACTATGATGTTAAATGACATACAAAATAAACCAAATAAAAGTTGTTGGGCAAAATCTTTAAAATATTTGTTAGCAAGTTTAGGTTTCTACCATGTTTGGCTTATGCAGGGTGTAGGTAATGAAAAAATATGTATTAATTTGTTTAAGCAGAGACTAAAAGATACCTTTTTACAAGACCTTAGTAGTTCAATTGAAAACACAGCACGGGCATCTTCTTACAGGTTATTTTCAGAGTTTGGTTTTAAAGAATTCTGGTGCTTAGTTTAAAATATCCTGGTCCTCTATTACAATTTCCAAGTTTGATATTACATTGATGCATTAAATTAGTTAAATATTCAGACACAATAAAATAGTCAAGTCTGCAGTATATTTTTGGTGTGGTATTTGACCGCCATGTATATTGATATGCGTTTTCATTTAGTTTCCTCCATATATCAATATGGTAACATTCTTTTATGATATCTTTGGGTTTGATTCTTGATTTATGGTATGAACCAAAAAGTCCATTTCTTTTATCCTTTGTAGGATTAAGAACTGTATAAAAATCACCCCCAATTATGGAACTTTTATCATTATTTTCAAGAATTTATTTTTTTCAAGAAGTTTGAAAAAAAGCTTCATCATTATATGTTCATACAATATAATTATTGTATCTTGATCTTTCAAGTTAAGTTCTAATGCTACAAGACGTATTTTATAATTTCTTTAAAGCTGATAACTTCATATGTTTCTTCTATATTAAGAGGGATTGCAACACCTTCACAGTTAGAATTGTTACCACTGAAAAAAGACTCTCCCTTCCAATCAGATTTCCAAAATCAGGTAGTTGAGTTTCCTGTATTAAGTATATTGAAGTTTTGAAAGATTTCAGCCATTGAAAGACTTGTTTTCTTTAACTTGCATTTCCTAAACCCCTAACATTCATTGTGGTTATTGTAGATTCCGTATACATGAATTATTAATTTATAAATGAAATTTTGGATGTTGTTAAGAAAAGAAACGATCATTGTACGAGATAATAGTGTTCATTCAAAATGAAGGTGAATGCAATTTAATAATTAATTTCTAGAGTTTTTAATGTTAGAATATGCCACAAAATTGCTAGAAAATCATGCAGGTTTAAAGAATATTCACACGTTGGCTAGACTTGTTTGCTTTGAGGAAAATTGTGTTTAGAGAAAATTCTTAGTTCTGTATATGTGGTGACACGAAAAGTGTAATTAGTGATGTGATGAAAAAAATCACATAAAATATGGATTTTATCAGACCGTTATCAGATCAAATGGTAAGTGGCTATCATTGTATAATTCCACCTGAGTTATAATAATATGCATTTTTCAAATAAGAGTTAACTATTTCTAATCTATATTATTAAAATGTGTAAATCACCTGAAAGAGTTCGTGTATGGACCGTCTGAATGCTTTCCCTATATGAACATACTATCCAAGAAATAGCACGTCATAAGGAAATTCTTAACAAAAGAATGAATATCAAATATTGGCATTTACAGATACTCTTAGTCGAAACCAAATAAATAGAGTTAGCATACACGCGGATAATTAAGTATTCATATTCAAAATAGTGTGCTTCATTTATAGCTTTTATTTTATAGTTAGTCACTGACCTCTAAACTAGACTACTGTAGAGAATGTTTATGAGCTATCTGTATTGCTGTAACTTAGTGAAACATTTATGTTCTCAATCGCAGCCATAGCTCAGTACTCAGTGACAAACCATATATGTACATAGTTAAAAGTAACAAATATAAAAATATATATAATACACATATTGTTCATGACCATTTTGCTGCATTTTGAATATATGTTTATCACCTTATTTAAACTATAATAAAGATTTGTAAATAATTACCAATACAATGGTTATGATATGGCAGAAATATATAAATAATGACATATTCATTAGTGGATATTTCAACAAAATGATGATATATTTTCTATAAATATAATAATGCTAATATCACATGTATTAACGAATCATACTGTAACAAATATCAACATGTATGAACAAATCATACTGTAACAAATATCACATGTATTAACAAATCATACTGTAAAAAATATCATCTGTATTAACAAATCATACTGTAACAAATATCACATGTATTAACAAATCATACTGTAACACTTATCACATGTATTAACAAATCATACTGTAAAAAATATCATCTGTATTAACAAATCATACTGTAACAAATATCACATGTATTAACAAATCATACTGTAACAATATCACATGTTTTAACAAATCATACTGTAAAAAATATCATCTGTATTAACAAATCATACTGTAACAAATATCACATGTATTAACAAATCATATTGTAACACTTATCATATGTATTAACAAATCATTCTGTAACAAATATCATATGTATCAACAAATCATACTGTAACAAATATCACATGTATTAACAAATCATACTGTAACAAATATCACATGTATTAACAAATCATACTGTAAAAAAATATCATCTGTATTAACAAATCATACTGTAAAAAATATCATCTGTATTAACAAATCATACTGTAACAAATATCACATGTATTAACAATCATACTGTAACACTTATCATATGTATTTAACAAATCATTCTGTAACAAATATCATAATGTATTCAACAAATCATACTGTAACAAATATCACATGTATTAACAAATCATACTGTAACAAATATCACATGTATTAACAAATCATACTGTAAAAAAATATCATCTGTATTAACAAATCATACTGTAACAAATATCACATGTATTAACAAATCATACTGTAAAAAATATCATCTGTATTAACAAATCATACTGTAACAAATATCATCTGTATTAACAAATCATACTGTAACAAATATCATATGTATTAACAAATCATACTGTAACAAATATTACATGTATTGATATAATCTCACTTATATACTCAGGTCGTATGTCATTATCAGCATTGTTTACATTTTACATGTATCGATAAACGCTTCTTGTGTTAATTTTGGGGACTGACAACTATAAATTATGTCAGAATTATAAAGAGTAATGATTTATTTCATTAATTGTTCACATATTTTCTTATAATCAGCGTATCATCAAAAGCAACAAACTTATAGTCAATCCATGGTACTAGTCATTTTTAGAAATATTATACGTATCAATTTATCGTATTTTTATGTAAACTTTCGTAGAACTTTAGCTCAGAATTGTTGATGTTCGGACGTTCGGTTGGTTGACAGCGTTCTTTGTGTATGGAAATGATCGTTTCCGAACGTCAAATGTTCAGTTTTCGAACGTCGAACATCGTCAACCGACCAAAACGTACAGTTGAACATTTTTCGAACCTTTTTATGTTCGTTTTCTCAGATTTGGCATAAATAGGCCAGAAAACGATCAACTTCAGTCAGTTTTCATTTAACTTTCGGTTAGTCTACATTATTGTCGTGTTCTTCTGAACGGCAGATTTTACTTATTTTTAAGGCAAAATAAAACGAGGTCTTTAGATTATTATTTTACATTTAATCAATTATTGTCTAAGAATAATTGATAAGAACTTTATAATTTTTGTTTCACATTATAACGGTCACTGACTCGACCAAACTTTATATTTACGTTGTCATATTTTGAATAGAAATTAAACGGCAGTCGCGGTAATAATATATGTGAAGTCTATGTAAGACATAGCTATCGGATATTTAAGACTGAATTATATACATGTGTTGATGTTATTTACAATACTGTTATTTGAATATTTGACAATTGAATTTATTAACAGTTTAACACTAATTAAAATTAGTAAACTGTGAACAGTCTTTCTTCTTTGTGAGTCAATTTTAATCTTAAACTGGCGTACCTCCAGAAGTAAGGAAGTGTTATCAAGTACTGTTGAGTACAGTGTCCTAGCCATACAGAGTCATACAGAGTAGCCCACTATTGACAGATGTCGTTATAGCATATTTCAGCCAAATAGATCTATATAGACTTTGACAGTCATCAGAATCAAGTATCAACAGTCCCTCTAACCCTAACAATTTCTATTTTTTATAGAACATTATTATAATTTGTGATCGTTTCATTGTTCGTAAATACAATATCGTTCTCTACAGTCCAGTACGATTATTGGTCACCAAGTCTTGAGCACGTTACCACATTTTTAAGAGGATTAAAGGGGCCTGGTACCATATAGCTGGACCGTAGCGTAACAGTATTAACAAATCATACTGTAACAAATATCATATGTATCAACAAATCATACTGTAACAAATATCACATGTATTAACAAATCATACTGTAACAAATATCACATGTATTAGCAAATCATACTGTAAAAAATATCATCTGTATTAACAAATCATACTTTAACAAATATCACATGTATTAACAAATCATACTGTAACACTTATCATATGTATTAACAAATCATACTGTAACAAATATCATATGTATTAACAAATCATACTGTAACAAATATCACATGTATTAACAAATCATACTTTAACAAATATCATATGTATTAATTAATCATACTGTAACAAATAGCACATGTATTAACAAATCAAATAGCATATATATTTAACAGAATTATTACACAATGCCATACACTCAATGAAATTAAGTTTGAGAAAAATAAATGAATTGATAATAATAATAATAATAATAATAATAATAATAATGATTAATAATTAACAACAACAACAACAACAACAACAACGACAACAAAATGACATGAAAAACATGGAGAAAAAGAAATGTAATTACCAATGTCTACGTATAAATATGATTAACATGAAATTATGCTGAAGCAGTTGCTCCCTTTTACCATTTCTGTATCATTATATTGTTTATGAACACTTACTTAGTGTTTTCATGATAATATCAAAAATCTACATAACTTGATAAGCTGTTTTTTTCAATGTTTAACAGTTGGGAAAATTTAATAATATTTGCATTCTTAAAGTAATATTGTTTTATAAAATGTTTTCTATACTCCTTTAAATAATGGCAGAGCAGAAAATAACGAAATTCATCACCAAAATCATTAAGTTCATATAAACAACAATTCCTTTCGTTTAGTGGTACACCCATTCCATCTACCTATTTTCACTGGTAATCTATGATTTCTAGTTCTAAAAGCTGTAATTATTTTACAAAACTAATTTAGTGCTATGTTACAGTATTTATTCATGCCAAAATTGTCCTTAAATAATCTGAAATTAAGACTACTAGTTGCTTTGCTTGCTGTATCATTACATTCTTGTAAATACTGATCATTTAATTTCTGTTTGACAGCTAGAGGAAACCATTTGCTATTAATTTCAGTTTGTCTATTCCATCTAAATCCAAATCCATTTTGCATTATTAAGTTTTTAATATACATTAATCATTTAGATGTGAGTTTTCTTTGTTCTTGTAGTCCATATAATATTATATACATATTTTTGGATAATTTATTGCTTGTAGGGTCGGTAAGTTTACTGTTCATAATGGAATATAATTATTATTTTACCATTCCTATACAATGCACCTTGGACTGTGCAGGTTTTTTTTATATTTAATGGACTGGAGCGCAGCGTAGTTCTCAGAAGATCAATCATCCATGATAGATACAATTTTCTGTTACACATGATCTTGTCTTTTGAAAACTCAGCAATTGAACATAAATGTGTCAAGAATTGAGTTATGCCTCTTTTTGACTCAGAATTAAGAAATGTTTTTCGTACCACTTATTTAATACACTTGATGAGATGCCGCTTTGAAACAAACTTTGAATTTCTTTCATAGTTGTTAGTGACATTATCATTCCCACTTACAGGCAAGATTATATAACTCTGTCGAGATAAAATTATGCCCTTTTTGACCTTTTTACTTAAATGTTTCGGTTTAAGCTTTTAAACCACCCCATTTATTATACATATGTATACCCTTTGAGATATTGCTTTAGTCACCATTATTCCTACTCCTGGTGAGATTCCATAGCTATATCAAGAATTTTACCTTAATTACTTATGTTTTTTTTTCTACATCATAAATATAAACTTAATTATGCTTTTTTCTACTTCATAAATATAATTATTTATGTTTAACTTCACTTGACATATCCAATAGATCTGTATTTAAACCCCTTTCAAGTAAAGTTTCAAAGAACCTCTTCTTATATATAGACTTGCATCTAAATTAGGAAAGCACACGATCACAGAGGGATAATCGATGACTGTAGTTATTATGCCTCAACCGTTAAAGGCAACCCATCACTCACAAGGGCTAAATTTAGTTTGTACATGTATCATGAAAAAGTGAAACTTCTATTTAAAAGTGTAAAGACTTTGAAATAAAAACAAAAGAACATTCTGGTGTCTTTTGAATGTTCGTGAGAATTAAATGTTTGAAACAAAAACTTTAGGTCTGTTTACTATCAATTGAATGATTGACACACACACACACACACACACACACCATATTTCGCCTATAAACTTTTTTTTTGCCCAAAGCTTTTATTTCAGTTCCTACCGCAATAATTATATGATCTCTTTTATTTGGGTATAAAGTCTTTCTAGATTATCAGAAAGTGATTTTCATGATCTTTGTGATCTTTTTTTTTCAAAATGTGGTCTGCGGACATCATCTGTATCCACTTGAATGTCCTCAAATACTATATTATAGCCAACAATGCCAATTTCCATTGAACGTGCATTTCTTTTTGATGTGTTGTTAGACTGTGTGCGATTATTTCCCGATGACACTAGCCTATCAAATAAACATGCATTTCTGTTAAAAGTTTGTTTAGATTTCGATTTTCGTAATTCGACGGAGGAATTCTCAGAATCGGCCAATGGGATGTGTTCATACTTCAGCGAACGTGTAGTCTGTATATCATCCTTCAATATTTAGATTTCCAATAATTCACTTCTTTGGTATGTTCTTCTTGCATTTCAAATATTTGTTCTTGTAGTACGCATCTCTTTTTCATTTCGTCATTTGTCTCTCTTTGCTTAAACATAAGATTTGGAAAATTTCAAGTTCAAATTGCAATTGGTAACATTCCCGTTTAGACATCGGAACTTCCTTTGACTTTATGCGTTCTATTTCCTTAATGTATTTAGATGTATCTATATTTACCACATCAAAAGCCTTGATGTGTTCACTTAACGATTTAAGTGTGACCTCAAATTTCTCTTTGCTGCAGTATGAGTTTGTTTGATGGGCGAAACGGTTTCGACAATGTGTTCACTTCATGGAATGCCTGCATCATCAGTCTCATCTAGGTTAAAAATTTTGAGTCAATTTAAGCACAAGTAAAATGGTTTCCTGCGGGGAACATTTTACATGATATAAAGATATTTCATTTAACTTAATTTTTAACAAAGGGGTTTTGGGGAGAGGGGGAATAAATAAACTTTATATCAGGGAAAATAGTTGACAATAAAGATCAACATAAAAAAAGGGCTTTCAAAACCTGGGGCCGTTTGGGGTTTACCGGGGAAGGTCGGAAAATGAACAATTAAACTCTTTTTAAGAAAAAAGATTAAATAGGGCCCACCAAATTTTGAAAAGATTTAAAAACAAAAAATAAAAGGGAACACACAAGTTTTCGCAGAAAAATAATTCTTTTCTAATTTTGGGGAGATGCCCCCTCGAAAAATTTTAAATTTTTTTAGATTTTTTAGTATAAACAATTTAAATTGCTTTAAAAATTTGGAAATACATATTTAAAGAAACAAATTAATTTTCAAAAAAATCATTTTAAGTTTTTCCACCTTAAACGGGTTTAAAAAAATTATAGAAAAATTTAAAAAATACGTAAAAAGGTTTTTGTTCTTAATTTTGTTTAATTCTGACTAATTCCTGAGAGGTAATTCTGTAAAGTAACGACAAACGGTATTTAGCCAGGTTATCGGAAAGGTCAATTAACCAATCGTGTACGGTTTACAGATCACATGCTCCTCCATGTACCGAAAACTGGTCACGTGCTCCTCCATGCCTTAAAAGTAAAACGCGTACCAATACCCTGCGGTCTCCGGACCGCAGGGAATAAACTAATTTACTGATATTCCTTTCGTAGTTTTTCCATTCATTATCTTAAACTAATGTAATATTTTGCTTTCTCCTTGAAGCAGGGCAATGCTTTGCTTCCTTCTTGCGTTTTTCTTTCCACTTTCTTCTTTAGACAATTTTTTAAAATCATTTTCAAACTCCTCCTTTTCTCTTTGTTGAAACAGCGAAACACTTGCGTTATCGCTCGTCCATTTTGTGTCAGGATATTTCTTGTTCCACTGGTTTTCGTACACTTTTTAGCTTACCTGAGCATATGCTCAGGGTGAGCTATTAGGATCACTCTTCGTCCGTCGTCTGTCGTCCGTTGTCCGTTCACACTTTTCAAACGACATCTCCTCTGAAACCATAAGGCAGATCATAATGAAACTTCACAGGGATGTTCCTTGTGTGAAGCCTTAACAAAGATGTTCAAATAATTCCTTTCCATGCAGAACTCTGGTTGCCATGGCAACCAAAAGAAAAAACTGTAAACATCTTCTTCTAAAAAACCCAAAGAGCTAGAGCTTAGATATTTGGCATGAAACATCTTCTAGTGAGTGTTTACCAAGATTGTTCAAATAAAAGCCCTGGGGTCAAAATTGGCCTCGCCCCAGGGGGTAATTGATTTTCCCTATATGCATATAGTAAAAACTAAAACAAATTTCTTTTAAAGAACCAAAAGAGCTAGAGCTAAGATACTTAGCATGAAACATCTTCTAATGAGTGTCTACCAAGTTTGTTAAAAAAAAACCCTGGGGTCAAAATTGGCCCCGCCCCAGGGGGTCTTTGATTTTCCCTATATACATATAGTAAAAACTTTAAAAATCTTCTTTTAAAGAACCCAAAGAGCTAGAGCTAAGATATATAGCATGAAACATCTTCTACTGAGTGTCTACCAAGTTTGTTCAAATAAAAGCCCTGGGGTCAAAATTGGCCCAGCCCCAGGGGTCATTGATTTTCCCTATATACATGTAGTAAAAACTTCAAAATCTTCTGTTAGAGAAGACAAAGAGCTAGAGTTAAGATATTGAGCATGACACATCTTCTAATGGGTGTCTACCAAATTTGTTCAAATACAAGCCCTGGGGTCAAAATTAGCCCCGCCCCAGGGGTAATTGATTTTCCCTATATACATAGAGTAAAAATTTCAATATCTTCTATTAAAGAACCCAAAGAGCTAGAGCTAAGATATTTAGCATGAAACATGTTCTAATGGATGTTTACCAAGTTTGTTAAAATAAAATCCCATAGGTCAAAATTGGCCCCGCCCTAGGGGGTCATTGATTTTCCCTATATGCATATAGTAATTAAAAACTTAAAAATCTTTTTTTAAAGAACCCAAAGAGCTAGAGCTAAGATATTTAGCATGAAACATGTTGTAATGGGTGTCTACCAAGTTTGTTCAAATAAAAGCCCTTGGGTTAAAATTTGCCCTGCCAGGGGGAGGGGGAGGGGGGGGGCAAAAGTCATTGTTTTTTATTATTTGTGTATAGTAAAAACTTAACATCATGAAACATCTTGTAATGGGAGTCTTCCAAGTTTGTTCAAATAAGAGCCCTTTGGTTTAAACTGGCCCCGCCCTGGGGGCCTATGTACAGGTGAGCGACCCCAGGGCCATCATGGCCCTCTTGTTTAATGCAGGAAGAGCAACATAGAGTTCAACATTGGAAATTCTGATTGCATTGAAAATATCTTCATCCATTGTTTTAATCTAAATTTTTTAATGAAATATGCAACAGCGTTTATTTTATCATTTGGAATTTAAGTTCTATAGATAATTCTTATAAGGTTTCAATACTATTAGAGACTTACAACTTTTGCACTGACATCATTTAAATGTAAACAAATCTTAAGGAAAGAAAAGTTTGTTTTCCTTTTTTTAATTTATATAGGTCTGCCTGGTCACACTAGTGTTTTATCGAAGCACGAATCCTTATAAATAAATGACAATATTTAGAAAATATTATCAAAATTCAATCATTTGACGGTCAAGAATCTTATTTTTTTATCTGTAATTTATATGCATATATCACTGATAAGAAATGCTTATGTATTACAGAAGAATTTATATATATATTTATATACATTGTAAATGCATCATATACATTTTTCTTCTGTGTATGCATATATTGTCAATTGAATAATTCAATAATTTAACCTTCAAGGTCAAGGTCTTAAAAAAAGCCAAGGTCTTAATATTGTCATTTATTTATGGAAAGGATTCATACCTCGACAAAACTAGTGTGACCAGACGGACCTATAAAATTATAAAAAGGAAACAAACTTTTTTCTTTAAGATCTGTTTAATCCGTTAATTTGATTACTTTAAAAAAAGTAAAAAGTCGAGCGTCGCCCCGTCCAACGGTGGCTCTTGTTCCTCTTTCACACTGTTAAGGAAAATAGAGCTGAAACAAAACAATTTCAAGAAAAAATGTGCTTGTCTTCACCAATCCCAAAGACCTGGGTTCCTTGACAAAGAAAATCCATGTCTTCCATTATATTACTTTAAGCACTCCTTCACTTTTCCCCTCAGTGCGGAGACACAAAACATCGGAAGAAGGTTTGGAGCGTTGCTGATTCATCACCAAGGACCTGTTGCCTGTTTAAGACCCAAGCACTGTTGTACATATAGGTACTTCTTTCGCAACTTATGACTCAGCTTCCGATGTCCTGATAAAAGCTGAGGGGAGGGTCCTTCAAAGAAGGCAGCGATAACGAGGAGATTGTTCTACCATTAAGTGGTTTAGGAGGAGATGACTTTCAAAGGAGTTCCTAGTTTTTGCTGCGGTGGGTATCTTATTAAACAGACCAGAACCATCTGAGCATAACCTATTAAGGATCATCCAAGGATCAATGATCAATCTTGTATAATTTCATGACAGTTAAGGTTAAAGATGCCGTTTAGAGTTTTTTTTCCTGTTTTTAGCTCTTGTGGCCATCTTTTTAAGCAGACCGAAACAATTTGAGCAACTTTACTAAAGGACTGCCAAATAGTCATTTCTGTAAATGTTCATCAAATGCCATTTGGTAATTGTGAAAACGATGTTATTTTACACTTTTTTGTTCTATTCTTAGCTCTGATGGTCAACTCGTTGAAACGACCGAAACTAAAATATATTTGAGCAATTTTTCCTCTGTAGTTTTATCAAAATCTACCTGTCAATCTATTTCGGATTCAGTTAAACTAGAAAAGTATACACAATCAAAAGACGGTGAAGCAAATGTCAAACACTATTTACTAGTAAAACAAAATAACAACGCATATTTTTTATTATTATTTAAAAAAACACATACTATCTAAAAAGAAGAAGAAAAAAGGTTTTACCTGCAATACTTTTTGTAGAGTGTACCGAACTGTTGATTATTTATCTATTGCTACAAAATAAAATCACAATAATCTTATGCAAATACATGTATTTTTTCTCGGAATAATTATCCTTATGATTGGAAAATAATTAAAAAACATCATTCATTGCAAAATAACAATCTTAATCTACTTCTTAAATCATTCAAAACTGTATATTCCAAAATTCCAAAATAAACAATTCATTTTCTCAGAAACAATTCTCAAACAAATATCAGTCGTAAGCTAAACCTATCGTTCATCCCCTGCTTTTACATACCAACCAGCTCATATCCTATATTTCTAAAACTTAGAGCATTCATAAAATGGCTCCTCATTAATCATTGGTCCTATAAATATAGCATCCTTAGTACCAGATATCTGAGATTTCTGTGTACTAGTAACTATAATCTTTAAATTCAATAAAAATATTATTTTTCATCAACCGTTAGCCCGAGAGGTCTTACTGAAACAATTGAACACTTCAGAACCAGATATCTGAGATTTCTGTTTACATGAAAATGTTCCGACTCTTACAAGGACGTAACCAAACATATTTCAAATATCCTTAAATTACTCCAACTAAACATTTACTCGGAGATTTGACAAAAATAGTACAAGATACCTGCGATTTATGTACACTAGTATGTATTTACTACGTCGTTCACTTTTATACACAGACATATTCAGACTACCTTAAATACCAATATCTCAAACTTTCTCTAATCAAACGTTTGTCCATGAGGTTTCACAGAAACAGCAAGGTATTTTTAGCACAAGATATCTAACATTTCTGTGTACCAGTAAATATAAAATGGTATACCAGAAATGTGAGATTCAAATTATGTTTGCACACTGGTTAAATAAGAATGATCGATAAAGGCTTAACAAAACGCTTTTCAAATATACAATATATATTATAGCATAATAAGTATGTTAAAATAGGTTTAATACAGTATCTAGTTTATATTGTTTTATTGTTTTATTTACATATCACATTATAATAAAAAATTACGTAACATTTACATGTAAGAACTACGGAAACGTATAGCGACCACCTCTAAAGTTATAAAAACCTCTTCTTATTAAGCACTTGAATTAGGAAAGCACGCTGTTTTGTGAACATAACACTGTATAGATCATATGGCGCCGAAATAGAAAGGGTGGTTTTTGGTTAATCTCGGGTATTACAAAAAAAATTCAAAGCAACACCAAGGTCAAAACCTCCGCACCTGCTAGAGCTAAAAGATGCATAACACACTCGAGTTATCCGAACCCACTTAGTCGCCTCTTAAGATCACACAGGGATAATCGGTAACTGTAATGATTACGCCTCAACCGTTAAAGGCAACCCGTCACTCACAAGGGCTTAATTAAGTTTGTACAT
Source organism: Ruditapes philippinarum (assembly GCF_026571515.1). Taxonomy (NCBI): domain Eukaryota; kingdom Metazoa; phylum Mollusca; class Bivalvia; order Venerida; family Veneridae; genus Ruditapes; species Ruditapes philippinarum. Next base: position 25,327 of record NW_026860514.1, on the reverse strand, counting down.
GTACTTTGAACAAAAAAGTGAGACTTCTATTTTAAAGCGTAAAGACTTTGAAATAAAAACAAAAGAACAAGGTGTCTTTTGAATGTTTGTGAGAATTAAATGTTTGAAACAAAAATTTTATGTCTGTTTAACATCAATTGAATGATTGACACACACACAAACGCACGCACGCACGCACACACACACGCGCACGTACGCACACCATATTTCATCTATGAATAACTTTTTTTTTTGCCCCAGAACTTTTATTTCATTTCCTACCGTAATCATTATAGGATCTCTTTTATTTTAGTATTAAGTCTTTCTAGATTATCCGAAAGTGACTGATCTTTGTGATCTTTTTTCAAAATGTGGTCTGTGGACATCATCTGTATCCACTTCAATGTCCGCAAATACTACATTACAGTTAACTATGTCAATTTCCATTGAACGTGCATTTCTTTTTGATGTGTTCTTAGACTGTGTGCGACTATTTCCCGATGACACTAGCTTCTCAAATAAACATGCATTTCTGTTCAAGTTTTGTTTTGATTTCGGTTTTCTTAATTCTACGGAGGAAATCTTCAAATCTGTCAAAGGGATGTTTTCATACTTAAGCGAACGTGTATTTTGTATATCATCTTTGAGTCTCTGAATTTCTACAGACTGTCTTAGATTGAGGTTGACAATTTCTAGTTCACGCTTCTCTTCTTTAATTTTGTCATATTTAGATTTCCAATAATTCACTTCCTTGGTATGTTCTGCTTGCATTGCAATTATTTTTTCTTGCAGTACGCATCTCTTTTTCATTTCGTCATTTATCTTTTCTTTTTGCTCATACATAAAAATTGAAAATTTCAGTTTCTCATTTTCAAATTTCAATTCGTAAAGTTCCCGTTCAGAGATCGGAACTTCCTTTGACTTTATGCATTCTATTTCCTTAATGTATTTGGATGCATCTATATTTACTATCTCGAAAGCCTTGATGTGTTCACTTAACGATTTAAGTGTGTCATCAAATTTCTCTTTGCTGCAGCATGAGTCTGTTTGATGGGCGGAACGGTTTCGAATGTTTCTTATTTTGACAATGTGTTCACTTAATGGGATGCCTGTGTCGCCAGTCTCATCTAGCTTAAAAAGTTTAGAGTCAATTAATGCATAAACTAACTTACTGATATCCCATTTGTAGTTTTTCCATTTATTATCTTGAAGCAAGGTAATATTTTGCTTCTTTCTTGCGTTTTTCTTTCCCCTTTCTCCTTTCGACAATCTTTTTAATTCATTTTCAAACTCCTCCTTTTCTCTTTTTTCAAACAGCAAGACACTTGCGCTATCGCCCGTCCATTTTGTGTCAGGATATTTCTTGTTCCACTGGTTTTCGAACAATTCTTTCAACGCAGGAAGAGCTACATTGAGTTCAGCCTGAGAAATTCTGATTGAATTGAAGATATCGTCGTCCATTTTAAAATCTAAAATTTCAAATAGAAATATGTAACAGTGTTTATTTTATTGTTTGGAATTTAAGTTTTTAGATAATTCTAATAAGGTTTCAATACTACAGGAGATTTTTTAGAATGTTTGTAAAACAAAAAGAATTATCCTCAAAGTTTACCAACTAATTTGGTCAATAAGACTAATTTTGATAAATATTTTCTCTGACCTATATTTGAATAACAATAGAATTAATCACTAACACTAGTACTGACCGATGCTATTTTGATAACAAAATGTTGTGGTGAAATTCTTATTGTAATTCACTACTTATCTGATATTCAGATTTAGACAGGTTAGGGATTTTTGCATATTTAATGGCAAAACATTCAAATTCAAGTCAATAATCAAGCAGAAATATCGCTATTATACAAACGTTGGAAGTATTTCTTGTCATTGGAAGCATTTTAATGGAAATGCAATTAAACTTTGTTATTTTTTTGTGAAATGATAAAAGACAAGACGGCTGAAACCTTAAAGTGTTTAAAGATATTTATTATGAAATATTTAAAAAATAAGATTTACAGTACAATCATATATTGTTTCTCGAAAGAGCTGTTACAAAGAAAGTTTCTGTTATTTAACACACATGAAAAATATTGCACACACATGTACACAGAATAAAATGTTCAGAAACAGAATATTATTTTTGCAATTTAAGTAGGGTTAAATCTGTTTAGCAATTATTTCGTGTATTCGCCATTCGCTTTTAAGGGAATTCGCTACCATATTTCTTTCATACAAGCAATTTGAATGTACTCTCCCCCCACCCCCACCCCCCAAAAAAACAAAACACCCCCCCCCAAAAAAAAAAAAACATTGCAGATATTGTTTTATACACTTTAAATAATTTTGTTTCCTTCAAGACGCGATAGCGATATCAGAGGAGTGAATATTGTGTGAGGTACAAAACAATAATTGGGCGCCCTAGTTTAGTCTTGAAAATGTAATCAAGTTTTTTTCTCCCAAATGCTCCTTCTCGGATTCCAAAACAAAGTTTATCCCGTTTTCAGGCTTAACTATATTCTTTTTATTAAAATTAATATCAAGCACTATTTAAGTATGGTGGCGTATTTGTGCCGTTCGTGTTTTTGGAGCGCGAGATAAAAAGTTGAGATTTAAACTACTGAAACGGTAAGGGCACGGAGCGAAAAGATGCTAATTAGCGGGGACGCGGAGCAAAAAGTTGAGCATTTAATGAATATTATGGCGGGGGCGCGAACAACAGCACGCTTATGAGCGCCTTATAACAATCTATATATTCGCTTTGCGGACCCACCAATTACAGTTATATCTCGACTTTTCGCCCAGTGCCCTTGCTAATTAACACGATTTTGCTCCGCTCCCCAGTCATCTTTACTTGTTAATTCTGGACTTTTCGCTTGGCGGGGTTGGAGACGAAAACACGAAATGGCACACATCAGCCACCATACTTAAGCCAATCTTTGGTGCACTACATTAATTTTTGATATTCTAAAGATTTTTAGATAAAAAAATATATTATTTTCGAATCGAAATGTTCGACTGGGAGCATTTTACAGGTGCGCGATACATGTACCATTGTCTCTAGGACTTTCGTACAAAGGGAGACTTAACCTAATAGTTTCATCAGTGCCAGAAGCTACGAATAATAATTCAATCAAGCTAGTTAGATTATACATTCCTAGCATCATGATAACCCATAATCGCCCACCTGAGCATATGGTACACATGAACAAAATATCATTATCAATACATTAGCATTAATAGACTAAAAGCTCTATCCAAAGAAAGTAGGTTAACTGATTATGTGATGAAACTGTTACTTATGTTTTGAGCATGGCATGGAGGAGGCACTGTTGTTTGTCTGATTATAATGTTTTTGGCATAAAAGCACAACCCTTAGGTAATTTGTGATTAATTTATTTAGAATATGCTCTGCATATAGGAGGTCCAAATAGAAGATGTACATCTACCTTGTTGAGTAGATTGTAACAAGAAAAGCGTACTAGTAAGGACACGTCAAGTATACAACCTTTATTTCTTATTTTTACCAAAATAAGGGAAAATCTGATTCGCTAACTTTTTTCACAAATTTTGTTTGTATAGTTTTTCGTCGTTTTCTCACATAATAAAGGAAAATAAAGCTAAGACAAAACAATTTCAAGAAAAATTTTGCTTGTCTCCACCAATTCCAAAGAACCAGGTTTCTTGACAAATAAAATCCATGTCTTCCATTATGTTACAATAAGCACTCCTTCAGTCTCCCCCCCCCCCAAGAACGTCCACGTCTTGGAGGACGCACAGGGCATTGGTAAAAATATTTGGAGCTTTCCTGATTTATCACCTAGGACCCGTTGACTGCTAAAGACCCGAGCGCTGTTGTGCATATAATTTTGGTTGTGGAGAGCATTAGACCCTTCAAAATAGGCAGGGACAATGAGGAAATTGTGCTAGGGTGCATTCATTCTACAATTGTGATTATTAAAGAAATATGATGCTCAACCAATAACAAAATTACTTATCATCAATCAATATCTTTAATTAGAATATGAATTACTTTAACTACTACATGAAAATAAAATCATTACATCTAATAAAGAATTTTATTTTTATGGCTGGCTTCTAACCAAAATAATAAGATGCTAATAATGAATTTTGCATGTATTTTAAACTTAAGACTTTCTTAAGTACTTACTTTTATTTGTAAGAAATGTGTTTTTTTTATCTTTTCATTTAAATTCTACTTTGGAAAGCAGACGTTTCCCTGTTATAAACCGCTTAATTTATTTTAATAAAGTATGTTTTCAGGGCATTATATAGAGATGATATAATAAAATATATATTTATATTTATTTTATACCCGAGTTTTTAGCTTAGATGTATGTTTTATGTGCTTGAAATCGGTGTAAATAGACCTAAGATATAATTTACTTATAAAATAAATAATAACAAAAGGTAGATTTAGCATATCAGTCATTTTTATTTACATGGTTTTTAGATCAAAACGAGAAAAACGCCGAGATTATAATAGTAGAAGCGACTTATGATACCAAAAGAATCTAGTTCTATTTGTTATTTCATACATCTTTTTCCATGAGATGATAAAGGCTTAGGTGCACATCTACTGTACATTCTGTTCTCTTAAAATCCAACTATCATCGAAGAAACTATGCATATTTCTGATTTATGGTGTATAATGACTGATAAAACTCTTTAAGATACTTTATATATATATATCATTTAACCTGTCAATTCGTTTTAAAGATATGTATTATACAAAGGCCGTTTTCTTTAAAGCATAAAGGAATATATACAGGGGTCAGTATACCCTTAAGTAATTTACCGATAAAAAATCTATATGAAATGACAATTTATCCATTGTCTTTGGTAAATTACATGATAAAATTTAAAAAATATGGTTTTAACAATAGATATGTTCAGTCAATATTTAATTCATTTAAGATTTCTCTTATAAATTATTGTTCAACACAAAATAAAAAATGGGATGGGGGTTGTCTCAATGAAATTTTTTAAATAGAGGTGTAAAGTGTCTGAAGGGTAAAGTGTCTGCAAAAAGTGGCCTAGGGTGAAGTGTCTTGAGAGAGAGGTGAACTGTCTGTAAATCGTTCTGGCGCCAATCTGGTTCGACAAACCAAAACCAAATAATAATCAAGTTTTCGACAACTTTCAACATGGTCTGGTTGCTATTCCCATAGAATAATACATGTGACCATGCACCACTCTTCTTTGAAATTATTAGTAATTCTCTTATAAGTAATAAAAATTTAAATGATTATGAAAATACCTCGGAGTATACATTTTAGAAATGGTCAGATTGTCACAAGATAAACTTTAGAGGTGATATCATTTCAAGGCTTCCTGAGTTTAATACACATTTTACTGAGCAACAGTACATCGGAGAGCCTTTCTGTTGATAATTTAGTTGAAGGGTTTTCTTCGTTGATTGAATAAGTTGCCGAACCGTACTTTAAACATTCGGGGATGTCATGCAATATGCATTCTACATCATGTAATAAAGAGTGGTTTGATCGCGAGTGTGTAGAATCAAAGAAACTGTATATTTTAGCGCTAAATTCATTTAATGGAAACAAATTAATCGATAACAGACAATTACTTTTTGAGCGTAAGCGTTCATATAAACTTTTAATGCGCAAGAAAAAAGTGTTTAAGACTCAAAAGTCGCGTGAATTATGCGAACTTCGTAAATGTAAACCAAAGCAATTTTGGAATCATTCTAAGTCAAAACTTGAAAAGTGCTCAAACGATGTAAAACCTGAAGAATTCCATGAGTATTATTCTAGTTTATTCAATGATATAAGATCTATACGTATAGAAGATGTAGAAAGTTTTATCTCTGAAAGTCTTAAATATAAATAGCCCATCTTTTGAATGCCTGAATACGCCTATTACGTCTAATGAAATAGTCATGGCAATTAAAGATCTTAAGCGAAATAAGGCACAATGTCTTGCCGATGATTTTTAAATGAGTTTTTCTTTGAGATGTCCGACATACTAATCGGTCATATAACGGGCTGTTTTAACACTATATTTGATTACGGTCATTTCCCAAAAGTATGGTCTTATGGTTATATCGTGCCATTATATAAAAAGGGAAATAAGAGGGTACCGAATAATTATAGAGGTATAACATAAATTAGCAATTTTCTTAAACTATTTACAAAGGTATTAACAAAACGGGTTGTGATAACCATATACAGTCTGACGTACAATTCGGTTTTCGTTCAGGGTTAAGCACCGTTGATGCAATTTTTGTTTTGCATTCTTTAGTGGAACGAATACTTTCCCAAAATTCACGTCTTTAGTGTTGTTTTATAGACAATAAGAAAGATTTTGATTCAATCTATCTTTATGCTCTTTGGAATAAACTTTTTAATCATGGACAAGATGGTAAATTGATCAAGATTTTTAGAGATATGTACTCTTCGGTGTCTTCCTGTGTTAAGCACTGTAATACTTTGTCAGACTTTTTTGAAATATCGATTTGTCAAAGGCAGGGCCAAAATAATCCACCGATTTTGTTTGCTTTATTTCTGGAATATCCGGGAACAATACTTAAGGAATGATGATAATCATAACGATAAGGGTATTCACTCTTTTTGATATTTGTATTATTATTTTACTGTTTGCCGACGATTTGGTCATATTTGGAAAGTCAAATTGCAATCGAATCTAAATAACTTAAAGTTTTATTGTGATAAATGGGACCTAGAGGTCAACACAGATAGACTAAAACTATGTTTTTTAGGAAAAGAGAAGAATCAGAGAAAATGAAAAATGGTCATACGATAATACTTTATTAGAGACTGTTGATAACTTCAACTATTTGGGTGAAGTCTTTAATTATACGTGTTTTTTCTACTTCATAATCAGTATGCTATAGGAAAAGCTATGAAAGCCCAAAATGTTTTACTTCTTAATATTAACAAATATGATGTGACCTCTTCCTTTTCACTCCAACTCTTTGATGCATTTGTTGCCTCAACATGTAATTATTCTTCTGCAATATGGGGTTTTACAAAATCAAAGGATATAGAAAGGATTCACTTGAAATTATACAAGTCATTGTAGGCGTTAAACTTAGTACATTTACTGCAGCAGTTTATTCGGAGTTATGTTTAAAAATATGTTCTAATAATAAGATTCTTGTTACATATTCTTTATTCAAATAATAATATCTTAAAGTCTGCTTTTTATTAATCAATAAGTCTTTATGAAAATGGTTATAACTCCTGGGCAGCTAAGGTTCATTATATTTAAAATGATTATGGATTCACAGATGTATGGCTTAACCCATTGCAATACAGTCAAAAAGAGTTTGTTGAAATATTCAAACGTAGATTATTTGATTGTTTTATACAAAAGGTAAATGCAGACATTCAGTCTAGTTTACTTTTATCTAATCTGTGTGTACATATGATTAACAAATTTGAGCCTGCATTTTAACTTGATAATATTGCCTTTATGTACACATATGTATACGTCAATAAATTATATCTATCTATCATGTATGTGGCACCACTATAACATCACGCCATGGCCACCCCTTGTGACTTCAGACTATCATAAAATTCTCCTTCTTTTCTAGGACTGTATACTACTGGAACCACTTCCCCCCCTGCAGTTGCCCTACCCCAGAGCAATTCAGTGCAGCCAAAGCTTGCATTGAACATGTTTCAGGCGCAGACATTAATACGTCCCTGCGAGGGGTTTGGCATTAATGTAAGATAGATAAATAGTTTTGAAGTTTACTAATCGAGGATCATTTCTGTATAATTTCATCACTGCAGGTGCTGGGGTTTAGGAGGACATATTGTTTCCTTAAAAATGTGAACGACGAACGCCGGACACTGAGGTATCACAGTAGTTCAACTTTTGCTCAGGTAAGCAAAAATTATGAATAGTCGACGAAGACTATTTTACAGAAAGAAAAACGAAGAAAAACGAGCACACACCACAACTTTTATTCATCCATACGCGCACAAAACAATATCGTACTTATTCGACAACGTAAATTAAATTGGAAGTCAATGATAGCTAGGAAACACGAATCTTAGTCTTAATATCTATATCGACTTAGATTAGCTGAATTGTCAATTAAGAAAATTTATTTACTTTCATTTTGAGATAAAGTGACAATATTCAATATTCATTATTCAAGCCCATTTAAATTGTGAATAGTTGAAAGTCGTCATACAGTTACTTCAGCTAAACTAATATACGAAATCAAAAGTCGGTGAAGCAAACGCAAAACATTATTTAAACATGTATGTTTCAAAATATCAACGCATATTTTTATTATAATTTTAAAAAACACATACCTGAAAAGAAGAAGAAAAAAGTTTTACCGGCAATAATTTTTTAACTCCACCCTTATATTTCATGTTCTGATATACATTCCTGTATAATTTCATCACTGCAGGTGCTGGGGTTTAGGAGGACATATTGTTTCCTTAAAATGTGAACGACGAACGCCGGCACTGAGGTATCACAGTAGTTCAATTTTTTGCTCAGGTAAGCAAAAATTATGAATAGTCGACGAAGAATATTTTACAGAAAGAAAAACGAAGAAAAACGAGCACACACTACAACTTTTATTCATCCATACGCGCACAAAACAATATCGTACTTATTCGACAACGTAAATTAAATCGGAAGTCAATGATAGCTAGGAAACACGAATCTTAGTCTTAATATCTATATCGACTTAGATTAGCTGAATTGTCAATTAAGAAAATTTATTTACTTTCATTTTGAGATAAAGTGACAATATTCAATATTCATTATTCAATCCCATTTAAATTGTGAACAGTTGAAAGTCGTCATACAGTTACTTCAGCTAAACTAATATACGCAATCAAAAGTCGGTGAAGCAAACGCAAAACATTATTTAAACAGGTATGTTTCAAAATAACAACGCATATTATTATTATATTTCATTATTCAATTAAAAAAGTTTTACCTGCAATAATAACTCCACCCTTACATTTTATGTTTTGATATTATTTTTACACTTAATACAAACACTGTCTGTTTTATATCAATCTTTGTTATCTTTAAATCGATTGTTCGATTTTTCAAGTAGTTATAATTTAATGCCACAATTCATAACAGAAATGTAAGATTCAAATTAGTTTGCACACTGGGTAAAATAAGAACGCTTCTGATATATACAATATTTATTACTTGATATCAAACATAGGAACATAAGTAGGATAAAATAGGTTTAATACAGTATCTAGTTTACATAGTTTATTGTCTTATTTACATATCACATTACGATAAAAAATTACGTAACATTTACATGTACAAATAATCTAAACAGGTTTATTGTGACACTTTTTATTGTGTAATACGTGATAAGATATTACTCTAATATAGTTTATAAGAAAAACATACCATTCTTCTTTTTTGACAATAAGTAAAGCATAAAGGTTTCACTTCCTTAATCAACATAGAGACCTATTGACAGTACCAATTTCATATAGACATATAGGCAAAATTAAAACTGTTCTATAGAAATTCTTTAAACTTGGCATGGTGTTATAACATGATATCAGAAACATTTTAAGCGTGAAAAAATGGGGTCATCGTTCTTGTTTTTGAGTTATCTGCCCCTGAATCAGAATTTTCTACTTATTTGAGGTAATTTAAAGGGCAGATGCCTTATACATACGAAAATGAATTCTTGTTTTTACTTCTGGATAATGTTTTCCTTTTTATTGGTGAAAACAATACATAAACACATGCAATTCCTTTTTGAGAAAAAATGCACAGGTTAAGAGCAGAAGCGGGCAAAAAACTATCCATTCTGAATTTGTTCTTGAAATTTTGCATATTGAAAAAGACGAAGGTATTCTTCAAATAAGAAGAAAAAAATTGTATTGTTTCGCTTCATTGTTAATTTTCTGATTTTGAAGTTAAGAAAAGTCAATGCAAGGGCAGATAACTCTAAAATGAGAACGGTGGCCCAATTTTTTCCCTTTCAAAATGTTTCTGTAATCGATTCTAATAACATGCCAAGGTTGAAGACGGAAAGTCAATCGTTTTTTCTGTTGCTCGCTCGTGCCTACAATAGTGCACAGAGGGACATATTAGGTCTTCCTGGAAAGTTGCAATTTCATCATTATGTCAGTGTGAATTAAACCCCCAAACAAAAATGTTTTAAAAACAATATTTCTTAATATGTTGATAAATAATCCATTTTCCTTTGTAATTATTGCGATGTTATTACAGTTTCAGTTTGTTTGGATTTTTACGGCACGTCAACACATAACTGTCCATTTCGTGCCGAATGCTATAATAGGCTTAAAATGTTATATAAAATTTTGTAATTGACAATAAAAATGAGCCAATTAGATCCTAGAATACAAGTTTATCTCTTTCAAACAATCAATGATGTTTTTATGATGGAATTGTATTAAAGAGTTCTTTGAGTGAATTAACACAATAAAATCTATTACGGACCTGTGAAAAATCATGACATTCAAGAAGAAAATGCTTGACAGTAAAATTTTCATTACAACCTACACAGAAAGGGGCATTGTCTATGGAACGCCATAGCTGCCTCATGTTGTTAGATTGCGTTTTATTTTTCTCTAAAGGTGTCTTATTATGTACAGTAGAAGTGTTGGCTTGCCAACATTTTATGGGAACCTGTCTTAACGAAGTCTTATTAGGTCAAATATTCATTTTATCTTGTCAAAACGTAGTGCTGACTTGTCTTAACACTGTGACAGTCTTATTATTTCAAAACGTCATGTTATCACGTGCAAGTCCGTTGTTAACATGCCGAATGGAAGTCTTAATATGTCTAACATGCACGCCATCTTTTCGATTTAAGATTTCATTATGTCTGAACAAAGACTTGTTTAAATGTGCTGTTGAATTGTCTTGAAAATGTCTTATCATGTGAAACAGTAGTGCTATCTTGTCGGAAGTTGGTGTCATCTTGTCCAAATTTGATCCTGGTATGTTATGACACTGTTGTATTATGTTATACTGTCGTTTTGTCTTGTCCAAATGTGATATTGACTAGTCTAAACACCGTCACATTTTGTCAGACTGCCATGTCATTGTGTTCAAATTCGGTGTTATCTTGCTTAAAGAATGTCTTTTATGTCAAAATAGCATGCTGTCTTATCGAACTGTGGTGGTAATTTGTCTAGAAAGTGTCTTATTATGTGAACATTGGTGTTATCTTGTCGGAACTTGGTGTCAACTTGTCAAACTTATGTCTTATTATTTTGGCTAGTAGTGATAGCTTGTTCAGCCGTGATATTGACCTGCCTGAGTGCTGTTCTGTTTTGTCAAAATGTTTTGTTGCTTTGTAGGAGGTGTTGTTATTCTGTCTAATTGTGCCAAAAAATCATGCTAACTTGTCTAAAACTGTTGTTATCCTGTCTAAAAATATACTTATTATGTGAAATACTAATGTTGACTTGCCAATAAATTTTGTTTGTTTGTGAAAACGTTATTTTATTATGTCAAACAGTATTGTTGACTTGTCGAAAGATGGTATTGACATGTCTAAACACTACCTTAGTTTCTCAGATCGCCATGCTATTTTATCCAAGCTTTATTTCAACCGGCCTAAACACCGTCTGATTATGTGAAATAATGGTGGTATCTTTACCAATTATGGTTATGAACTGTTAAAACGCTAATTTAATTTGTCAAACTGGCATACTATTATGTCCAAATGCAGATTCAACTTGTCTATCTTTGTCTTATTATGTCAAATAGTCATATCATCTTGTCGAAACGTGGTGATGACTTGTTTAATATTGCTATCTTTTTGTCAAAGTGTCATTTTATTTTGTCAAAAAGACCGGTGTTATTTTTACTAAACATCGTCCTTTTATGGCGAAGTATCTTTTTTCCTTTTCAAATGTGGTGTTTACTTGTTGAAACACAGTATCATTATGTAATACAGTGGCGTTGACTCGCCAGTTTATGACGTTAACATATCTTAATTCCGTCTCAGATAATCGTGTTATCCTGTCCAGATGCGATGTTGTCAAAATTTAGTATCACGTGACTAGAGCCGGCGCGGAGCTATAAAAGATAGAGCAAAAAAGATAACGGGACAGTTAAGCAAAATCAGACAGCGCTTTCTCAAGACAGAACTGAGTTTGAAGAAATTTACACAATTATTAGACATAATAAGACTGTTTCTTTTTTTACAAGAAAACATCAAATTTCGACAATATAACACTTCTGTTTTACATTATAAGAAAGGGTTAAGACAAGTCATTACCACATTTCGACAAGATACCGCAATTTTTTGACTTTATAAGACTGAGTTTTAACCAGTCAAAACTACTTTTTGACAAAATAGCATACAGTTTATCATAATAATGCATCATTTAGCCCAGTCAACACCCTAGTTCAGCAAGCTAATTCGAATATTTGATATATAAAGACAATATAGTAGTGTACGTTGGCAAATTAACACAGTTGTTTGACACAATAAGACAATGTTTAGGCATTTAAACACCGTATTTTGACAAAATGACATGACATTTTGATAAAATAAAGCTGTGCTTTTACAAGTCAACACCAAATTCCGACAAGAAAACACTACTGTTTCAAATGATCAGACAGTCTTTTGAAAAAACAGCTCCACAATTTGACCAAATAGCACGACTAGTTGACATAATATAACACATTTCAGACAAGACAAAACGCCATTTTTGACATGATAACACTACTGTTTGAAATAATTAAACAATGCTAACACAAGTCAACATCACATTTTAGAGATAAGACTACTGTTAGGTATAATAAGGCAATGTTTAGACAAGTCGACAAATTACAATGGCATTACAACGCTTATATTTGACATAATAAGACGCTTTCTGGACAAGATAAAAAGAAATGTAATAACATGAGGCAGCTATGGCGTTCCATAATTGTCATTCGTGAGGAGATAAAAGTGGGTTATTTTAATGTGTCCAATTCGGCATCGAAGAAGAACTGTTTGATCATGGCGGTTTGACAAAGATAGAGATGGTGACACATCAAGAGATGGGTTTATATCGTGAAGTTTATTTTAAAAACGGCATTGTTACATTCAGATGATACTAGTTTGTTTATGGCCGGTCTAAAATCACAAGCGGGTAACAATAAGTCAGTTTTTTGAAAATTTAATGATTGTTTAGCTAAAGCATCTACTTTTTCATTTCCACGTATACCTACATCACTTGGAATCCAATATAATTTAACAGATTTTGTTTTAAGTAAATCATGAAATCGTAAAAGAAGTTCCTTATCATGATATTGTCAGATTTTTTATTTTAATGGATATTAAAACAGAAAGCGAGTCAGAAAATATCACAAATTTATCATGGGTATGCTGTACTATGTATGACAATGCTAAATCTATAGCTTTTGCTTCAGCAGTAAGATTGATGCATTATCTGGTAACCTCATGCTAGATGTAAAATTATTTAACCGTCCGTATAAATATGTATAAAATCTTCATGTTCTTCCTTAATTGCTAGAAACTTCTCTTTGAAATGTTCAGGTGAATTTGATGACTTTTTATATTTGAAAGGTTAATATTTATTTCCGGGGATAGACCAAGGTGGAATATCCTTATCGTCATTTTGAAGGATACTGTCCGGATAAATTTTAAGTTTATCTAAATCATCTTTTAAACGAAGGCCTAATGGTTTAATTTTCTTTGGTTTGTTAACAATTTTTCAGTATAACTTTGAAAATTATATTTTTAGCTGGATTTCTGCTGTTAGATGAAATTCTAGTTGCATATTAAAGTGGTAGCTTTTTTCGACGAAGATGAAGCGACGGTTTCCCCAGCTTCCGCATATAGACTTTCTACAGGTGAGGTGCGAAAAACACCTAAAGCTTAACGTAAACCCTGGTTATGTATGATATCTTACATTTGAAGATATAGAGGATATTTGTTTGTTTGTGTGTAAGATTAAATTTTATTTCATCGAGTGGACTTTAAAAAAAGTATTCTCACGAGTGACTACGCCACGTGAGAATACTGTTTTTAAAGTTCACGAGATGAAATAAACTTACATCTTACACAACAAACAGACACATTTTCTTTTTATTTTATGCTTAAAAACAAGTTTAAACGAAATTTCCATAATTTTAACGTTAATATTAAAACTGTTTCCCCCATTGAGAGCCCCATTTAGTCGGAATTTCTCATTCAAAACAAGAAGTCTTGAGGACTTTGTTTACTTTGTTTCCAGAATTTTGAGCTGAAAAATAAGTCCACCAATCAACGTTAAATGACGGTGATATTTTTTCATTTTATTAACAAAATATGAATGATCGCTTGTTTTAATAATAAAAACAAACAATTCTTGTAGGAGAAAAAGTCCAACCATCCATCCATATTTCTGTTACTTACTGTGAATTTTTATTAGACCTGGCTTTGTAAAATGTAAGCGGCAGCCATTTTTTAAAGTTGTGTATTTCATGGGAGGAAAATAATTGTGTAAGATTCAGAGGGATATAATTTGGATTTGTTAGTCATACACCTTTTTGAAAGAAAGAAAACTTACTTTAGGATTGTAACAGACAAAAAATAAGTGTTGACAGATGTGAAAACATTCAGAAAAGGAGCTAGGCAAATGGAAAACTTGGAAGCTTGCTCAAGAACGCTGGGTTGTTTTACTTATTCTTCGAGTGATGGCTGTCAATTTTTCATAAAGCATACGGCAGTTATTGGTCGTAGGATACTTAAATATGCCCAAATGTCATCAAGAGCAGTTTTGCATGGGGAAGGAATGTATATTTCAGACTGTAAAAATGAAACAAAAAAATTTAGAGACGAAATTTGGTGATTGGAATTTGAATGAATAGATGTAAGTTTTCTTCTTTTTATTACTTTTGACATTTAAGTTATTTATCAATTTCAGCTTTGTTTTTTCTTTAAACTGCCTGACATTGTCAGAATTGTCAGCAAAAATAAAATTGAGGTACCACATGGGGAAAATCTTAAAACAGTAGTTTCGTCATTGAAAAGATTGAAAGTATATTTTGATAATTTTCACTGTGAAATTACCAAATATAATTTTCACGGATAAATCAGTAATCCACTGAAAAGCATAAAATAAATGATTTTCTTGCAGACCCATAATTTTGATCGGATAAGACTTCTGTATAATTTCAGTAATGTGGAAGAATTTGATCCCCAATTTGTACTTGATAAAAACTTTATTAAATTTAAAGCTTTTAGGCATTTAGTTTTCAAATATTTAATATGTGGTATAAAAGAAAGCTATTTATCAAATATAATTCCTAAAAACTTAGCTTCATAAACTACTGGAATTTTAGTACCAGATATGTAAAGTTCAGGGTCATTATGGTGTTTCCGCAAAAATCGACAAAAATGAACACATTGAGTTTTCGACTTTGAAAATTTGAAATCATTTTCTATTGCTCAGTTTTGAATTTTATCTAAATTTTGTTGAAGATGCCTTTCAATTGTTCTCATACTTTTTAATCGAAAGCAGATAGGAAAATCGTCTACATATAGGGAACAATCTATGCCTGGTGTAAGAGCGCTAGAAATATTGTTTATTTTAAGGCCAAAAAGTGTAACAGAAAGTATGCTTCCTTGAGGATCACCTTGCTCTTGTTGGTGGTCATAGAAAAAGTTGAACCAAGTCTTACTTTAAAGTATTTATCGTTTAGAAATCCAGACATGAAAAGAGGAAGTCTGTCTTTAAGTCCAGCATCCTTTAGATGTTTTAGGATACCATATTTCAATGTAGTATCGTAAGCCTTCTCAAGATCAAAGAAAAGTGATACCAGGTGTTGTTTATATACAAAGGCTTCTCTAATAAAAGTTTCAAGTCGTACAGGATGATCGTTTTTACTTCGCTGTTCACGAAAACCTGACTGAAAATAAGTGATAATTCCATAATTTTCTAGATACCAAACTAAGCGATTATTTATCATTCTCTCGAATGTTTTGCAGAGGCAGCTTGCTAGTGAAATTGGACGATAGTTTGTACGGTCAGTTGAATCTTTTCCAGGTTTAGGGATAGGAATAACCAAAGCATTTTTCCAAGTCTTGGAAAATTTACCAGATACCAAAATTTTGTTAAAAATGTCAAGAAGCAAGTCAAGAGATTGGGTTGGTAAATGTTTAAGAAACTGGTAGTAAATTTCCTCCGGGCCTGCAGCACTATCTTTTGCAGTTTTGATTGAATAAATTAAGTCATTCATCGTTTGTTGAAGTAAAATTAATATGCTCTTTCTCAGCTGTGAAATTCATTTGAATAATTGTTTGAAGATGAGTTCTTTTCAAAAGTTTTAGCCAAAGTTTTTCCAATATCCGTTTTTGTTTTGGCATATAGGCCATCACCAGTTTTTCAGTGAACAGTTGGACTCTTCTTATACTTACCACTTATTGTTCGTACTGCATCCCAGACTTTCCTAATAGGAATATTTGAATTAATACTTGAAACATATTATAACCATGATTGGCGTTTAGATTGACGAATTGATTATTACAGACTGGGATTATTACATACAGTGATTATTACAAAGAACATAACTGCAAGAATATATATGACATGTCCATATACCAACAAAATTATTTCATTTTTTGTATACAAGTCGTATACATGTATTATTGTCTGTATAAAACAAGTCATCAACAATTTTGTATTATGTCCTCAAAAAAACGATTACAAATTGCCTGCTTTATTGACGCTTACCCTTCTTTCAAGAAGATAAAAATGTCGTTATAGGAAAAAATCACAGTTAGTTTTTCTGCAATTCATTGTTAATTTCTCGTAACCAAATAGCTATTTCTGTTGATTGATCATACTTATCAATTGGCTCCATCTCTTTACAGAAATATCCGTCCTCACTTATCATAGAGATTAAATACTCTCCAATCTTTAAAGCTAACGTGCAATACTTTTCCTCCTTCGTCTCCACTGCCAGAAGAGCTGAAGCGTACGCTACCTTGTGGCTGAAACTGAATGTATATATACTCTCGTGGCAAGCTAAAGCAAAATTAATCATCGCCTTTGCACTATCTAGAAATATCTGATCCTTTGTAACTTGGTACAGTTTTGTCATAAAAATTCCATGATAACCAAGGAAAAAATATAACTGATTTGGTGAATCCCTTTTTACGACAAAGAAAGGTTCCATATTTTTTGGAGGGTTTGCAATAAGAGCACCGGTCTTTACTGACATTCGTAAAAGAAGTTCGTTTTCAAGGTTTGGTTGCACAGCCTTTAGATTGAGTAGGCCTTCTCCGCATAACTTTGCTTTTTCCAAATCTGAAAAAAAAAATCCAAAAAAATATAAACCATTGTTTAAAAATGTCTGCAGATCAATTAATGTTTATACATTTTTTTGTATATTTTCATGCTTATCCATACAATTCACACATGTACATGTAACATGTTAATGTATTTTATATTTTTAAGGACGTCTCTGTCACTTACTTGAATTCACTTGCAACTGCGAATGCCAAAAATAACTTCAGATCTTTTCATTAGAGGAGTCAATAAATATCCTGCCTGTTGGATAATTTTTACTTCGCTGATTTAAGTTTAGTTGTAGTTCGGCACTAACAACAATAAGACCAATTTGGCGAGAACTACTTTCGTGTTAAGGACGTTTTCGGGAGTTTTCATATAGACATATAGGCAAAATTAAAACTGTTCAATAAAATTTCTTTAGACTTGGCATGTTGTTAGAATATCATTTATGATAACAGAAATCAGCGAAGTATTTATTATCAAGCAAGCAACTTGAATAAAAATATCTCTTAACGAATTCTATCAATTGTAAATTCGGTTAAGTTAAGGCAATGACGTCATACAATACATACCGCCCATGTAGAGGGAAAGAAGTCCAAAGTGAGCAGTAGACAGTGTGTCCATAGTTGAGTCACCATTTGCTTCATCAAACGCCTCTGTGACACAGGCTAAATTGTAATCTGGGTTAAAGAAAGTCTTGCAGAATTCGAAAGCTGGAAACGATATATCGAATCTAAAAGAAATAACTTTAACAATAAAACACAAAAACAACATAACAATACTATGGTTAAGTACTAATATATATACATATAAAAGACACTCGTTTTAATTTCTTTTCTTTTTACACAAAGTCATATACATATTGTCCAATAATATCAGAGATATGTTTTTTTTTTGACAAAATGATCTACACCCATATATCGACACAAGCCTTCACGAGGCTAAATACAGGAGCTAATAAAACAAGTAAAACACACACAATACACTACTGGATAATGTGAAATGCTTATTTTCTTGTTCTGCAATACATTGACCTACACACAAGACATCGACACAAAACATCGGCAGACTAAATACAATTAATATGAGCTCATAAAACAAGTACAACACATTTTACCTTATAAAACCCAGTACAGGATAACAAACAGTGAATATGACAGCGTTGTAAATCATCTGTGATAAGAAAGTCCAGCATTAAGTCTTTAAGTATTAGCGAGGTTAACAGACAAAATCGTCAGCCATCTGACTAAATCCTCTGTGTGTGGCTGCTCAAAATCCCTTTATTGACACTCATGCACTTGGGATGTGGAGCCCTTAACGCATTAAATCCAAATAAAATGTATATTTGTCAATCCCAACACGTGTACTTATCATATGTGTATTATATTAGATGTTGAATTATGAAATATTTTTCAAAACAGCTATTAATTTTTAAAAATATATATTAAAGGCGTTTGGAGCTCCACACCCCGAGTATCTGTGAGTTGACATGAATGTGTGTTTTACTCGGTGAAATATATTTTTTACCCTGAAACAAAACTTAACATTCTATATAAAACATTACCTTCCTAATCTCTGGGCGCCCATTGCTATCCATGCATTCATATACGACCAAAAGTGTGTCATTGGGAATGATGAACTTTTTCTTCCTATCTCATTTTTCTCAGGGTACGAAATAAAATCTCCATTCGCCTTTACATGGAAGAATAAAGTAATTACTGTACATGTATTTTCCTCAAAGCATATATATACATTCACACAGAAATAAATGGTAATTAGAATAAAGTGTGTTCCCAGTTAAACAACTGACAAAAGACTAACCTCAAATAACTTCGTCATATTCTGTAACAAAACATTGATTGATGGTGGCTACGCTCCACCTTTACTCATTAAACATCCTCTGAGGTAGATTATTGTAGAAAAAAGGATTCTCCAAGAAAACAACAATGTCTTGAAAATTAAAATGCTGTAGCCCTTTATACAAAAACTAGGCCACTGGGCAGGGCAAAAAACAAGGTCAAAGTTCAATTATTCATCTGAAACTGTGCATAGAGTCCAAATGTTATAAATAAGCTCTAAGTAGGTCACCTGATCAAAATCTAGTTTAGCTGATATAAAAGGTCAATTCTGGGTGAAGTGAAATGTAGAGCATCGTGTCCGATTGTCAAAGCTGCAAGTTTTAGATACAAAAATGAAGGTCACTGGTCCAACACTGTGTGCGGATGATCAGGTGACCAAAATGGTCAATGGGCTCAAGAAATGGCTGCTTAAACGCTCGGTAAAAGCAGTGAAATTGAGGTAGGCATACAGTTAACGTTAAATTTATATGAGAAGTTCCGTGCAGCCTAGTTTTACATATAAATTTAACGTTAAATGTATATTAACTTCAATGTTACTGCTTTTACCGAGCGTTTAGGCCGCCTTTTTTGAGCCCATTGTACGATTTTGGTCAAGTGATCACCCGCAGTGGTCAAATCTGGGTCAAAAATTGAACTGTGCTACAAGTTCAAATTTCATAGCTCTAGCTCTGTTACAAACAGTAGGTCACTGAGTCAAAATCTAGGTTAACAATTATCAAAGTTTTCATCTCAAAACTTGTGAAGTAGATTTTGAGAGAACAATTTTAATTATTGACTATACACATACAGTGAAAACATATGATCCCAAGTGTGTGATTTCAAATTGTATAATCTTGGGAGAGGTCTACCAGATATTACTTAATGCTAAATATCTAAGCTCTAGCCCTTACAGATTGGGAAAAAAGGATGTTGTTATATCTTAAATGTTTAATGTGTATATAGTGTAAAACTTAAAACCCTTCAGGCGGGACACATTTTGACCTCATGCAGGGCTTTAATCTGAACAATCTTGGTGAAAGTCTACAAGCTAAGTATCTAAGCTCTAGTCCTTGTATTAAAACAGGAGATTTTCATGTGTATATGGGAAAGTTAAACACATTACTTATTTTGATCCCAGGATTAACAATCTTGTAAGAGGTCAACCAGACAATATTCATGTCAAAGCTAGTTCTAAAATCATAATTAGAAATGGGCAATGATGATTAGACGCAGATTTTGTGCAAATGTCTTTTGGATGTGTAACTTTAGGTATATATGAAGATAAAAACTAGATGAGTGCACTATGTATGTTTAATGTACAGCATTCCAAAATTTACAATTTACCCTTTTCTGGTTGTTTTTGGTTTTTTTCTTCAAAAAGTTAAACATAATAATTAAATGCATAAACAGTTGCAAACTAAAATATTTATTTATTAGACTGTCTGAATGAAAGATAATAAAAGTAGTTTATTATTCACAAAAAGTGAGCCTACTAGTAGGCAGTTGACCATGAACATAAATTTTGTGTAACTATGAAAGACAAATAATTGTTCAAATTGGTCACGTGACATGTAAAATCTAAATATACCTGCATAAAGTTCTTCTTAATCCTGTCAAGAAGGATATGGGCCTCCATTGTGTATCCACTTATGGCCAACAACGTGGTCAACTTATACTGAGAACATAGGTCATTGCGCACATCATCGTCCTTTAAAGAACCGTCTGCGGCAACATTTCCCGCCAAAAGTTGACTTGTTTTGTTACTTGCTTTTAGAAACTGCTCCATTACTCATACCATAGTATTTAAGTTCGTCTAAAAGTAAAATGGAAAATATTTAGCAAGTTATGAATGTATACAACCAGTCTGAACTTTGGAAAATATCATCTCAATGGCAGATAACATGTACATACACGTCTTACAAAACTTAGTTATTCTGTCATTGGTCACAATAATAAGTCAAGGCCTGAAAATTCCTTTAAACATAGGTCATTCCTACAGAAACTCACAGCTTGAATAAAATTCTTGAAATTTCCAGCAATTGCCGGTAAGGTACTGATTATGAATAGTCCTTATGAGAAAGCAAAATTGATAGATCCCTATATGACCCAGCCTATATTATCTAATTTATCAGATAAATGAACTTCAATAAGAATTTCCTACGTTCGCACGTAGACAAATGCTACTTTTTGCAGCATATACAAAAAACTTGCAAACACTTAAATCAAAGGAAAGTAGTTAATCTGACCTTGAAAAAACATGGCCTCCATGCCATGTGTAAAAAAATAGTACCTGAGAACTAAACATCTTTTATCTATTTTTTTTTTGTACATGACAGACAGACACACGTCACTCTGGCACAAAAGAAAGGTTTAAATTTAGAATTTGAATGTTTTTTTTATTTGTAGTTCATAAGGCTATAAATGGTGATTGGGGGGGATAGGGGGGGGGGTTGGCACCAAGACTGGGCGAGCACCTGCGATGAGATACTGCTTTATTTAGAAATAAGTTTTGAATTTTTTTGTATCTGCTGGAAAAAGTAGCTTTTGTCTGCACTTAAACTGACTTTAAACTGGATTTTGCCATTCATGAAATGTGCATAAAACTTTGCAATCGATTGTACTTGGTCTTCAGAAATGTAGCATATCAAGGTTAATATTCATACTGTTATCATTTAAGTTTTTGTTTATATAATAGTCCTTAAAACATAGACCTGGAAGTGTACTTTCAAATGGTTCATCATTTTACATTGTGAGGTTTGTTGTGATATGAATTTTGGCCTACTTTCACTTTGGACCAATGCAGTGCTGACAAAGCGGAATCACGTCATACAAAAATGACTGATATCGCTTCAAGTTTATCAGGTAAAAAGTCACAATCGTTTTATCATATAAATGTATGCATTCTTAGATCTAATTATCTAGAGTTCTTTAAAAAATCAATAAATAAATCGAAATCTTTACCTGTGTGTCAATGCGTATGTCCCATTTAAATGTCGCATGCACGTTTATGTGAGGGTCAGTCAGAAAGTTAATGGTAGGACAACGTCATCGCGCACTTGCAATATATGCTCCCAATTGGACTGTTACCACCATCTTCGTTAAGGTTCAGTTCGCCCGATTCCTTTTAAAAAATATCACTAACACCAATGCCAATGGCATTTTCAAAAATGCTCAATTAACTGTCAGTCACACGTTTTAACTTTAGATTTTTCACAAAATCTATCCAAAGTTTCTTACTTGTTTGGAGCCAACTATCAATGCTTCATTTTCAAATTTTTAACCCTGGTCACAAATAAATAAAAAGCTACCCAAATCATTAGTTTCGTGTAAATACCCCAAATGACTCACTAACAAGAAATAATAGCAGCGACAAGGCAATATCAGAACCTTCAAATTAATAAATCTGACTGGGCTCATAGTTCAAATTAGTCCCTGCCCGAGATCTTTCTGTACAAGTCGTATATATGAAATGGCCGATAAGTGGTTAGTTTATTATGATACGAAGATCACAAGTTTTTCGCTGGTGTTAAATTAAATTCTTTGCCGTTTATCTTAACATAAAATAGATATTCTTTATTAAATTTTAAATTGTTCATGATTTAATAACACCGTGTTTTATAAAGACATTTTTACCGCCCCCATGTAGAGGTTATACCTAAATAGGTACTATTACCGTTTACGCAACAACGAGTTTGTACACGGAATTAATGCATGCGCCATACGTGTTATTTAGTTCGAGATCGCGAAGGTATATTACGTAAACATGTAAACGTTACAATCTTCTTGTAAATCGATAAGAATGTAAATATCCAGTTGTTAAAATGGTGTAAATTAAAAAATCACTTGAAGAATGTAAACGTAAACTGGTAGGTTAGAATCCGATTTCAGCGATTTTCTTTAAATTTTAAAATTTCCATTATGTTAGTAACACTATTGCTAACCACTTTGTTGTGTGTGTACTTTCCATGTAATATTTTGATAACAGCCTTTATAGCGTGTATTTACTAAAGCATATACGATTGCATAATGTCACAAAGAGAACCGTTGACAAGATACTGTAAGGATAGATACTGTAATGACATAAAAAATATAATTGTGTATAAAACACCACTTAAAAGCTACATGTATTATATAACCAGGTGTAGTAAAACGATTTCAAATGGATTCTTGCAAGTAAATAAAAAAAATCATAACATGGTGTTTGTGATGAATCGAACCAGAGACCTTCTGATCGGTACTAATACATGTACACATATACACCAAAAGCAAATACACGCCCGGCAAACTGTCGCCCCACTTCAAAATTGTCCGACTGGCCATAGCTTTCGCGGAAGCGGTGTGTCCATCGCAGCGGCGATGGAGTATTCGTCGCAGAAGCGGTGGATAAAATATGGCCGATCGCTATATGACTGAATTTTGTTTTATGTTTTAATGTTTTACTGGAAACACTTAGTGAGACTGGAACCCACATATGTACTCTTTCAACTTATTACACGTACACGGTGCAATTCATTGCCGTTAATGCAAACACTTCTGTACAGTTTGATGAGGGGACGCCACTTGTGCCTAATTTTGGTTAAAACACGTACAAAAGTGTTCAAAACGACCCCATAATGCAACGACATCACATCGTATGAATGATTCTTTCACAAAATAACCATATTTTGGAAATTTGGAAAATTATTATTTACATTTTATCAAATAAATGACAATAAATTATTTCAACGCAGACGGCGGTGGATTTGATTACAACGCAGTGCGGTGGCCCCGATAACATTTATGTATATTTTGAAGGTTTAACTTGACGTAACGCACTTTTCAATTGAGTACAACTGACATCTGAGAAACGTGTTTATTTGATGTTTATATTATATATACGCTCGTACAAATAGATGTTCGAGTTCCGATTTCATTTTCCTTCAATTGAAAATTCCTTTGGCCGTTATTATCATAGAATAATCCATGTTCAACAATCTATTACGGGTTATTAATAAGTATCAAGTATTTTCTGTGTGTGAATGCACCATTCCAGTTTAAATGCGCATATATAGTGCCCATTTATCATTATATTTGTTCATATCAGGGATCATGCGTTTGCTGGAATGCAGGTATTAGTTATTCGCACTCCAGAGCATGTCAATTGATAAGCTTATTACACGCCGGCCTCGAGGTATACATAAGATAAAAATTCCATGGGGAAAAATTGGCCTGTGTGTTTGACGTCATTAGGCCAAAACAAAATGATCTTCATTCTTGAGGTTCTGGTAACATGCTGACAAATAATAGTGTAGGTAGGTCGGAACATATTTTTTTAATTAGTATTTTATTAAACTTTAACTGTATGTCAGATATAAACACTATAGGATACTCCATTTTTGCAATAAAATGTTCTAGATAAGGTGCGGAAATACAGGGTCGGTCAGGTTACTGGAACCACATGGTCATTTTGTTTTGGCCTAATCTCGCGTGTCTCGCGAGAATAGTCAATTAAATATTTCTTTTTTTTAAAAAAACATGAACGAATGTCAGTATATAATAAAGTTATAATTATTTTTTGAAAAAAAAAAAAAAATGTGATGAAATAATTTAAAATGAAAAAGAGATGCTTTTATCTAGATACGTGACTTAAGTTCTCGTTAAAGAAAAACAACATCCAATGAAAATGCGTTGTTAACACCACGTGGTTTACACACGCATCTGGGTTTGCCTGAAATATGAAAGTGACTTTTTACGAAAGTGAGCGAAAATGACATTAAAAATATGAATTATATCGTTTTAATAGAATTTTACAATACAATTGCAGTTTGCAAACGAATAACTTTAGAAACTAATTATATTTAATTTATTATCAAAAATAATCATAATTTTGATTTAATCGCCATTTATTTGCATAAATTCTATACACAGGTTCTGAGAACTTCCTTTCGCTCACATTGAAAAATACGAAAGTGACATATAAGATATAAAAAAAAGCTTTTAAATTTGAATTTATGCTAATATTGCAGTTTGTAGACGTATATCATCAGAAATTAATAATATCTATTGTCAAAAATAATTATTATGATGATTTATACTCCATTTATTGGCATGATTTTTATATTCAAGTTCAGCGATCTTCCCATCGCTCACAATGAAAATACTAAAGTGACTTAGGAAATATTAAATACAGTAATTGAAATTATAATAATTTTTGCAGTTTGTTGACGAGTTTTTTCATAAATGATTGAA